>NW_006408937.1:203114-226295 GCF_000296735.1 Chrysochloris asiatica | reverse complement strand
TTCTCTCCTGATACTATCAATCCTGATACAATCAAGATATTCTCTCCCAAGACGGCGGCTCCGGGAACAGCTGAGTGCTTGATCCATAAAACAATGGATTTCTGGATTCTCCTGCAAATTCCCCAGCTGTAAACCCTCCGATCCTCCAAACATACCTTTATAATTGTTTCAGAGCCCTCTTGGCCCAGTATTCTGTGTTGTTGTTGTCGGAGCTCCTCATTACACGTCTACCCGATCCACCGTCTTGAAGGAGCAAAGCCTGGTAGTGTAGTGGTTAAAAATCTGGCTGCGAACCCCACGGTCAGCAGCTCGATTCCACCAGGCCCTCCATGTGAGAGAGATGAGGCTTTCTGCTCCTTGCAGTTAAAACAGCCTTGGAGTCTGGCACCTTAACCCACAGCACCACACCTGGACTCCGAATCTTGCCACTCCAAGATCTCGCTGCCTCTCCAAGATCTCTACCAGGGCTACTTGGTCATAAATTTGAATTTGGTATATTAGGAAAATAGAATGGCATAGTTTTACAGTCTTAGATTCTGGCCTTGCATTCCTGAAAGCTTACATACTAGACACTGTATGTTATCTTGTAGCACGGCCACCACCACTGGACCTGAGAAACCTCTCCACCATCCGGGAGCATGCGTCTCTCAGCAGGACACACACTGGGCCTTGGTAAGTCTTGGATAACTCACAAAGACCTCAGTCAGCACCAACAAGGCCCTGTCTTTGAGTAAATCTAGTCAAAGCTCACTTAAGCTAGCTTAAGCTAAAGGAGGGTCTGGCTTTCTTATCGAGAGCTTGAGGTGTTTATAGACCATAAGTGAAGGAATATAATGATCGAGTCTTCTGGGACCCCCAAGGAATGCTTGCGCTCACCTTCATGTCTGCTGTGCTCTTTACTTGAGCCCACTTCTCTTTCTCTGTGAACTCTTTTTTCGGTTCTATCACTTTCATGACCAGCGATAGCTCCTGAGATGACATACATGTAACAATTCCAGGACCAACGGAGGTGTGCTGTTTTTGGGTCCTGATTCAGGTTTCCTGAGAGAGAGAATTGTATTGTCTCAATCTGAGGTTAATCAGCTATGATCTAGGAGGTGGAGTCTATAGTACTAACATTGCCTTCTAAACAAGGAGCTGTCAGAAAAGGAGGGTCGGTCCACGAGCTGTGTCGCTGGATACCCCGTATGTATTGATTCTCTCTCATCTCATTTGTTAGATGTGGTATTTTCAGGGTTCTGAGCCTGCCATGGAAATTTTGGGTTCAGTCTAAATGTCGCGGGACACAATCAGTTTCTAAGGTGGAAATTGGCAATGACTGTTTCCAGCTCAGACTTCAGAGAATCTCAGCTTGGGTTTCGGACTCTGGAGCCGAATAGAAGTCTGTTTGGAATCTCATCCTTGTCCTGTGAGAGGAACCGTCACATTACGTTTTCCTACTTTTCCTGCTTACTTTGAGTGGAAACAAGAGAGCCCCAAAGGAGCTCCTTTTGCTAAATGATTTGATGGCTTGGTCTGTTTCTAGAAATGCAATGTGTAGTTTCAAATGTAGGCCCTAGGAAAAGCAAAAACCAAACAACTTTTGAGAATTGGGAGCCATTTGCCTCCGAGTGGGAGGGGAGAGCTGCAGCCCCGCGGGAGCCATGTCAGTGCCTGGCTGGCTTTCAGAGCAGCTGTAAGACATTGCTTTGACCTCATCTGTATTTTTGTTCTTAGCAATCGAACCAGCTTTCTCTCTCCAGAAAGAAATGGTATTAATTCTGCAAGATTTTTTGCCAATCCTGTTTCCAGAGAAGAGGAAGAAAGTTACATCCAAATGGTAATTCTCTGTTTTCCACACTCTTTTTATTCTTCATCACAGTATGCACTCTTATGAACTCATTTAAAAGGCAACATACCCTTTCGAAATCCCTATGCGATCTTAAAATAATCACATTTGATTGTAAAACCATGTCACCAGGTTTTCTAGACTTTGAACAAATTTACTTGAAGCTGATTTTCTTCCCTGCAACATTCAACTCCTCACGCCATTTTCAGACCATAGCGTTTCGAGAGAACGCCACGCTGAAACAGGTAAAGGTGAAAGTGGAAAGGACAGTCATTCTTTTCACTGGCTCTGTAACGTCCTGTTGGAGCCCCATAGATTTGCAGTTCCGTGGATGTTCAGAGTCTGGGCAGTGAAAATTCCCACAGTGGTGGATGCTTCCCTTCCGCCATTGCACCAACTTACTTCCTAGTGATCCTGCTCGGATTCAGAACCTTCGTGGAGGACAAATCACAGTTAGGATGCAGGCAGAGGAAGAACGGGGGCGGTAGAATGGGAAGAGCTCAGTGCCATGGACTTCGAGTGTGAATGTGGCTTAGCCTCTGGCTTCTCTTGGCATAGGGTCTTTCATAGACGTGAATGGATAAAGACTAGACATCTCTAGCCTGTTGTTAACGAGTTACAGTTCAAGAGCTCTCTGTTGTCTCTTTGAGTCTAATCATCTTGGATTCTACAAAGAGGATCGGAGTTAGAACTCCCCATTCTGCAGTTTAGAAATTTCATTTGAACTATGACATTTTCAAAAGAGACCTTACTTAGAAGGATAAAGTTCAAAGAACTGAGAAGACTGTTCCACACTGCTGCAGGTGATGGGCAGTTGGAAATCTCACTATGGCAATCCTGCATGAAGCGATACATAAATGCTTCATTTTCCTTTTTTCTAAAAAATCATTTTCCTTTGTATTTGCTTAAAAATATGCTGTAAGTACACTTAACCATATGCAGATGGGAAGTGACTCATATACAAATCTGCTATGGTCTTCCCAATGTTTCTCACATTTAGTAATGGCCCTTGGGAAACTTCTAGAAGAAAGCACTCTTATAAAGGCTGCTGAACAGCTGTAGTCTGTCTCCAGAGAACAGCAAAGGAAGTAAACCTAAAACCTAACAGAGGCAAATGCACAGTCATCCAGACATCAGCAGTTCGTTTCTGGTCCTTGAGATAGATTGTGAGAGAGACTACTGTTTGATTAGCAGCCTGGTTAGGGATTCATTCCTTCCTAACTTTATAATCATTGGCCAACAGCTGTCTTTGTGCATTACTAGGCAAGACAGCACAGTAGATTCAGAGCCCAGCAGATCCACTAGCCACTCCTTGGGACCCCTACACAGCATCGCTGTGAGTCGGATTCGACTCGCCAGCACTTACCACCGGCAGGCAGCTGGGAAGAAATGGCCATAAAAGTATGTTCGAGACTGTTTTGTGATTTTGTTAAAAGCTTGATGTACAGTATTTTCAAATGATGGATTTACATGATTTCACTTATTCCACACAAGAAGCCTATACAATAGATCAAACAAATAACCCTTTGATTTCTACATGATTGGAAGTGTTCATTTTCTTCTCTTTGAGGGAAAGTTCTGATCTAAACTGAAAAATTTAAACGTGGTACTGAAACACAAGTTCTATTTTATTTAAGTTATATGTATTTCTTTAGTTACTTTAAATGTTTGTGAAATTTTAAAAAGTAGAAGAGTCAATATCATGATAATTTATCCGATGTCTTTTTTATATATTTTTCAAACATTTTAATTTCAACAATTTGGTAAGAACATTTTTATAGTAGAATTCTCTCATTAATTTTTTTATTGGCATGTTTTAATACTTTTGTTTTTTAACTTATACAGTAGAACAGATTTTCTCTTGGTATACATTTGTAACATACTTGTATATGCACCTATTTCTCACTTATTGACTGCCTTGTTATCCATTTTTTTTACATTTACAACAATAGTGAAAAACAATCCCCTATTTTTCTCATTAACAACATGTCTGGCATTAGCTGACACTGAGGTGATGGTGAAGGGCCATGATGCTCAGTGGTTCGGCAGGTAGGCAATGCTGTAATTAGCCGCCATTTTGTGTAATGTGATGCCTTCCTCCCGTTTTCACATAATGCCTCCTTTTGCATGATGCCTGCTCTTTCGAGTCTAACTATGCTGAGAAGTGAGGAGTGAATGTATAGATTTTTGTAGCCAGAGCAGAAATCAGAACACAGAGCAGTTCGGTTACCCCAAAATACTCCTTCATGTTAACACTTTAGAGTTACAGCCACCGCCCACAACTAGCCCCTGGCAAATACAGCTCTCTTCAACACTATAGTTGTGTCTTTTCAAGAATGTCATATAAATGAAATCATAAACTATATGTATAACCTTTTACTCAGCCTATGATTCTTTGAGACTCATCCAAATTGTTACACGTATCAGTAATTTATTCTGTGGTATTGCCAAGTAGTATCCAAGTATATGCATGTGCCACAATTTTTATATCTCCTCACCCACTAAAGAGCTGTTTCACGTCTCTGACAACTGATAACATAACTGTTAAGAATGTTCTTACACATGGACACACAATTTCATTTGTTTAGGGCAGTGGTCTCCATAGCAGGGCTGATTTTGCCTTCCCAAAGGACATTGGGCAATGTCTACAGATATTTATGGAGTCCTCGTGTGGCACTGTAGGATAATCACTCAACCATAAGGTTGGTTTGAACTATAAGGTTGGCAGTTCAAACTCATCAGCCACTCTTTCCTCAGAAACCCTATACAAGGTTGCTATGAGTCAGAACCAACTTGATGTCACTTAACGACGACAACAACAGAAACAGATCATTTTGGTTGCCATAAGCTGGGGCAGGGTGGCGGTGCTACTGCATCTGGTGACTAGAGGCCAGAGTTGTTGTTAAACATCCTCACCAACAAATAATTGTTGTTGTTAAGTGCCATCGAGTCGGTTCCGACCCATAGCGACCCTGTACAGGGTTTCTAAGGGTGTAAATCTTTACAGGAGTAGAAAGCCTCATCTTTCTCCAGCGGAGCGGCTGGTAGTGTCGAACCGCTGACCTTAAGGTTCGCAGCCCGATTCGTAACCACTATGCTACCAGAGCTCCTTACAAATGATTATCAGGCCCCAAATGTCACTAGAATAACGGCATTGCTAGGTCATATGGTTGTTGTTACTGACTTAGAGTGACCGTGTATAGAGTTTCCAAGGAGTGGCTGGTAAGTTTGAACCACCGACCTTATGCTCAAGTGCTTATCCTACAGCACCACACAACATACTTGGCTTGGGATTGTGGTGTTTTCAAGGGTTGTTGTTTTTTTGGTTTTTTGTTTTTTTTTTTAAAGCTAGACATTCTAATAGCTATGTAGTAGTATCTTGCTGTGGTTTTAATTTGTATTTCCCTAAATGCAACTGGAGTCCTGGTGTTGCACTCTAGGATAAGCACTGGACTGCTAACTGCAAGGTTGGTGGTTCAAACTCCCCAGCCACTCCTTGGAAACCCTATACTGGGTCACTTGGAGTCAGAGCCGACTCGATAGCACTTAACAACAACAACAACAGTTCATGAGCATATTCTGTGTTTTCCTATGAAAGGATTATCGTTTCAAGCTTTGTATTTAGATCTATGATCCATTTTGAGTTCATTTTTGTGTAACATGTGAGTAAGGTATATAGTACCGCATGTTTTACAGAGTAGAACTGATCCATAGGGTGATTTTGGAGGGGGTGTGGGGTGTGGGTGCACTTTAGGGAAGGAGTGTGGTGTGCTGTAAGAAACACTGAACTATTAACCACAAGGTTAGTGGTTTGAGTCCACCAACTGCTCTGTGGGAGAAAGATGAGGCTTTCTACACCTGTAAAGATTGACAACCTAGGAAGCCCTGTTTTCCCTCCATCCCAGTACACTCTCTAAGATACCAGTAAAGATATTTTCAAAGGTTAAACTCCGCAAAGGTGTGAATCCTTGGAGAAGAAACGTGGCATCAACGAACGTATTGAAAACGGGAAAGCAGATAAGTAAGTTAGTAAATTACTTACCAGACCCTAGAAAGATGAACTCTGACGTACTTGGCAGTGGGGGCGTGGGGAAGAACTTGACTTCTACAGGCCGGAAGTGTTAATGGCAGGTAATTCTGGAAGGAGGCATTGTGGTGGTTGTTGTGAAGTGCCTTCGAGTTGATTCCGACCCATAGTGACCCTGTATAGGGTTTCTGAGGAGCAGCTGGTGAGCTTGAACCACCAGCCTTGCAGTTCAAATGGCTTTGCAGTCTGGCGCATTAACCCACCGCGCCACACCAGGCATGAAGTATGGTATATAAGGGTGGACTCCTGGCGTGGCACTGTAGGTCAGCAGTTCAAGCTCACCAGCCACTCACGGAAACGCTCTATAGGGTCACTATAGGTCAGAACTGACTCGATGGCATTTAACAACAACAACAATAGTGGTCAAAAACTGTCTCAGAACCAGGTCAATCCCGAGAGTCCCTCCGACTCCACAGAGCTGCACTCCCACAGAAACCATGGAGACCATCAGACACAGTAGTTCGTGGATTGAAAAGTGGAACCACCTCTTCTCCACCAGTCCACCCTTTTCTCCAGAAAGCTGGCAAACAAACCTTTACACTTGAATCTGGAGACTGGCAGATCTTTCCCTGGGCTCTTTGATAATGCCTGTGTATTGACTTTGTGGGTTTCCCATCAAAACTGCCGAGTGATTTCACATTAACAGATTGTTGTTGTTGTTGTGATGTGCCGGGGAGTCTATTCAGACTCATAGCGACCCTGTACAGGGCTTCCGAGGCTGTAAATCTTTACAGGAGCAGAAAGCCTCATCTTTCTCCCGTGGAACAGCTGGTAGTTTTGAACTGCTGACCTTGCGGTTCACAGCCCGATTCGTAACCACTACGCTACCAGAGCTCCTTTACAGGTAACAGGAAAAAATAGCTATGACCATCTCAGATACAGAGAAACCATTTGATAGAATTCAGTATGTATTCATGAAAAATTCCACTAGCAAATAAGGAAAAGACAAGATATTCTTTAACCTTATGAAATAACCCACTAGCTTCCTGTCTTATAGCAACTCAATAGGGTAGAGTAGAACCGCTCCAGAGGGTCCCCCGGCTGTCAAGCTTTGGGAAGCAGACACCTCATCTTTCTTCCATGAAGTGACAGGTAGATTCAAACCACTGACCTTTTGGTTAGCAACCCAAAACTTAACCCACTGCACCACCAAGGCTGTAAAATAACCAACAACACAGGAAGATGTTTCCACGACCTCTATTCAGTGTTGGACAGGGAGTGCTATCCAGAGGTAGAAGACAAATTAAGCAAAAAATGAGAATTAGAAAGGAAGAAAATTTGCTTAATAGTGATTATGCATAGATGATCGTTTACACAGAAAACCCAAAATAATATAGCTACAAATCATGAGAATTTTTAAAGAGCGTTTAGAATAGTTAATGGCTGTAAAGTCAATACACAAAAGTCAGCTAAACTTTTATACAGTGGTAACAAACAGAAAGTTTAGTTTAAACAAAACATACCATTTAAAAGAGTAATAAAACTAGGTATCTGGAGAGAAATCAAACCAAAGCTCAGTATGAAAGTTCTGGAGAAAACTATTAAAAGTTTACTGAAAGTCATTAAAAGGACACTTAAATCAATGGAAAGATAAGTGACGTTCTTGGATTGGACAACTGAAATATTAAAGATGTCAATTTGTACCCAATCCTCAACACAGGTTTCTATGGAACTTTGAAACTGATTCTGAAATATGTATGGAAAAGCAAATGGTTGAGGTTACCCATGGCACTCTGGAGGAGGGTGTTAGTCCTACCCGATATCAAGAGCTATTGACAACGACAGTAAACAACACAAAGTAATTCTGATACAAAAGTTGACCGATATGCCAATAGAATACAAGGGAAAGCCCAGAAACTGCTGAGTTATAGGATATGTGCATCTTCAATTTACTAAATAAAATGAATTTCCAAAGTGGTTGGGCCAGTCTACAAATATACCAGGAGTTTTGATGACTTCACATTCCTGGTCACCACTTGGCTAGACCCAAACTCATGGGAATTTGACATGAGACTAGGGGAGAGAATGGGTATCCATGTGGGGTTAGGGTTAGAGGGTTAGGGTTAGGGTTGGCTTAGGGTTAGGCCGTTTTCTAGTCTATTTTACCACCATATGTTACAGCCAGTTCAAACTAGATTGGGTCCGAGTGGTGTAAATGGTTAAGTATTCAAGTACTAACTAGCCTAGATTTTGGCAGTTCAAGTCCCTCCAGAGGTACCGCGAGAAACACCATAAGAACCCTGTGGAGCAGTTCCACTCTGCACACACGAGGTCACCGTAAGTCCAAATAGATTTGATGGTATCTAACGACAACAACAAACTCGGTTAATAACCACATGTGAATGGCATAACTTTGTAAGTTTTTAGGAGATAATATAGGGAAACTATGACCTCAGAATAGGAACAATTCCATAAACAAAGCAGAGGTATAAATCATATAGGAAAAAATTAAGACGTGGCTCTGTAGGATAAGGTCGGCAGTTCAAACCCATCAGCTGTTTTCAGAAACTGACTCACAACAGCATCACATTAAAACCAAGAAGTCTTCATAGAAAAATCTCAAGGTGTTAAGTGCTGGCCAACTGTTCCCCACTCGTAGCGACTCCATGTGACAGAGCAGAGCTCCCCTGGAGGGTTTTCTTGGTTGTAATCTTTACAGAAGCCACTGGGTGGGTTTGAACCAGCAACCTTTCAGCTAGTAGGCACACCCTGAGATGGGCTCTTTGAAATTCACAGAAGCCACAAATGCTCACTTGCCATGTATCCACTTTTTAAAATGGCCGAAAATGCAACCGACAGTTTACAGAAGACAACAAAAGAAATGACTTTTAAACACATAAAGATATGCCCAAGGTGATTAATCAGGGGAATGGTCAATCAAACCACAATATGATGCCCTTTTGCCTCTATTGTTGTTGTTTAGTACCGTGGAGTCGGTTCCGGCTCATAGCGACCCTGTACAGGGTTTGCGAGGCTGTAAATCTTGACGGGAGCAGAAAGCCTCATCTTTCTCCCGCGGACCAGCTGGTAGTTTCCCACTGCTGACCCTGAGGTTAGCAGCCTGATTCATAACCACCATGCTAAGGCCCTGGCAGGAGAAAGTGGGAACTGGGAATTCTAGTGAATAAAATGCTCGGCTCCTGGCATGTCTTGAGTTGGGCTGAGGAAGAGACTAAGGCTCAGAGCAGGACTGGGCAATGCCAAGTGTTGACCAGGATGTGGAGTCATCAAATGTCCTGGTAAATGTGGTCCAACCCCTTGGTGAAGTCATTTTATTTAGTAAATTGAAGATGCACACATCCTATAACCCAGCAGTCCCATTCCCATTTGAACGCCTAGAAATTCCTACACGGGTGTGGGAATGTTCACGGCAGCTCCCAGACTGTAAACAACTCAAGTGTCCATGGAAGGTAGAGTGGGTCAATAAAGCATGCTGTGGAAAAAGTGTGTTACTGTTAAGTACCATCAAGTCGGTTCTGACCCATAGTGACCCTGTATAGGATTTCCAAGGAGCAGCTGGTGAGTTTGAACCGCCAACCTTGCGGTTCAAAAAGACCTTGTGGTCGAGTGTTTATTGTGTAATGCAACCCCAAGACTCCATGGAATGATCTCCAGCCATGCCAGTGAATGAAATAAAGCTAATGTAGCGTAGTGGCTACGAATCGGGCTGCGAGCCGCAAGGTCAGCAACTCGAAACTACCAGCGGTTCCGCGGGAGAAAGATGAGGCGGTCTGCTCCCGTAAAGATTTACAGCCTCGGAAACCCTGTGTAGGGTCGCTATGAGTCGGAACCGACTCCACGGCACATCACAACAACAACATCAACTTGTAAAAGTATTAGGTACATGATGCTAAGCACAAATGACTACTTAAAACACATACGTGAAGATTCTATTGATTCAAAAGTTCAAAAACCAGGCAAAAGTCATCCATATGTTCCCTAAGGGCCAGTTGGAGTTCTGGTGTGGCAGTGTGGGACAAGCACTGGACCTCAAAGTTGGAGGTTCAAACCTACCAGCTGTTCCTCGGAAACCCTATAAAAGGTTGCTAGGAGTCGGAACCAACTTGACGGCACTTAACAACGACAAGAATAGTTATAAAGCTTAATTTAAAAGGAAAATGAGTGGTAAGCAGAGAATTCAAGATAGTATTTTACCTCTTGTGGAGGGAAAAGGAGATAGGAGGGGAAGTGGGTGCTCAAAGACATTGATTGTGTTTCATTTCTTAAGCTGGGTAGCGAGTACATGGATGGTACATACATGGTAAAACTTTGTATGTAGGAGAGTGCTTTAAATGCAGTTGTGATGCATTTGATAGAACTTCAGTAAGTGTCGTTGATATTTTCAAGATCTAATCTCAACAGTAAAATTGGGCCTATCTGATCAAAAAAACCCCAAATTTTTGAAGAAATCTTGGCAAACTTGTTTCAGTGGTGAGTAGTGGTATCATTTCACAGTAAAGGACAAATTGGCTATGTTGTATTGTTGTGAAGTGCCAGTGAGTCAGTTCCGACTCATAGCGACCCTGTATAGGGTTTCTGAGGAGCAGCTAGTGAGCTTGAACCGCCGACCTTTCAGTTCAAATGGCTTTGCAGTCTGGCGCATGAACCCACAGCGCCGCACCTGTATTGTGTTATAAATTTCAGCACGTAATCAGATATCCAGTCTGTCATCTGACCACCCAGTTGTGATCTGGTGGCAACTGGTCAAATGGAGACAGCTCATTCTCCTTCCCTGGTGCAGTCTGGTTGGAAACCATTAACCTGAGTCCTGTGCTGTTACTTCCCAGCAGGAGCATAGACAAGCTCAGTCCCTGAGAAGTGGCGCTGCTAACTGGACCAAGCAGTTCAGCGTGGATTATTTAGCTCTGGACTTTAACTCATCAGCAACAGCTACTGTACAGAAGGTATGCCATTGTATCGGAGAATTCCCAGGTGATGCCAGAGACAGAGGCAGAGACGATGATCTGGAGAGATGGAATGGCTGGGGACTCTAGACTCTGAGAGTACAGACAGTTACCCTGAAGAATAATGAAGTCAGCCCTAATCCTGTCACTCAGAGAGAAAGATGTTCTAGTGACTGATGCTCTAGTGAATTTCCTTCTAGGGTCTTCTGTGTTGAAGTACATGTTAGATTCCTGTTCTTTGATATGTGGATCATGAAGTTTATAGGCAATTTTCTCAGGCAGAGATGAGGGTGGGGAAAGGGTCACTAGAGGCTGAGGAAGGACCTAATAGTGAAGGGCTTCAAATGCCAGGCTGACCAGTTCCCACTCTCCTCTGTGAGGATCCCGAGCTAACAGGGAGCACAATTGTAAACTAAGCTCACTCATGGCAGTGGATGGATGGTGAGCAGAGCATGGTCATAATCCAAATCGTGCCCAACCAAAAGACAACAGATCATTTGGTGACAAAAGCAATTTATAGAGCATATTGTTCAATATGATTGCATTCAAAATTATAGATGCGCTGAAAAAGGTCTGGAAGCCTTCCACCCGCCTCTTGCTGAATGAGCTGCTTCTCCGTCAGCTGTAATGGCATTTCCAAAGGTGGAATTGAGAAACCCTGATCAGAAGGCGGGGATGAGCCAATAGGAGACAGTGCATGAGTCAGTTTGGCTAGCTATGAAATCAGAACCAACACGCCCCAGTTCTCAGTGAGTTGCAAGAACAAATCATTTTCACATTTGCTCACGTAATGTCCACTTTTGCTCATGTAATGTCCACTTTTGCTCACAGTTGCCTTCCATCCAAGGCCCAGGCGGCTCACATCATGTCAGGTAGCTAGGGCAAAGTTGAAGGGGGTAGAGGATAAAACAGCTATTTATATACATGCATACAAACAACAATTGTTAGACCCTGATGGTCACAGTAGGAAGGGGCAGAAAAGCATTTCGAAATAATATCCTGTACCACAGAAGGCTAGACAATTTTCGGAACATTTTATTAGCTATAATGACAATATTTTGTTCTCTCCCTGCAGAAACGTTTTCTTTCAGAAGAGCAAAGAGTAGACTACGTCCAAGTGGATGAACAGAAGACACAAGCTCTCCAAAGCACTAAGCAAGAGTGGACTGATGAGAGACAATCCAAAGTGTGAGGGGGGATGTGTACTCAGAGTCTGTCGGAAACATGGGAGGTTGGGGCTGGGGATGAGTTTTGGCAGTAGATCCACACAGTCACCCTAACCAAAGGTGGTTCCAGTGGTCTGGCTGCGAGCCTTGAGGAGAGGCGCCCTGTTTGAATGCTTTAAGGGAGAAGAGAAGGGAGCACGTGTCCATTCAGAGAGTAGTCTGTGGGAGTCCAGCTTCCTAGCCTGACCCTGTTGGGGCGGTTTCCTTCTCCAGCCACACTGTCCCTGCCTTCAAGCCCCATAGAGCCCTGGACTCGACTCTGCAGTCCTAAGAGGCAGAGATGGCAATCCCAGCCTTTGGCGAATGTTTGTCCTAGAGTTTGTTTACAATCTCATCAGTAGGCTATTTGGAGAGAGGATTAGAATCAGTATTGCTGCTAATAAGAACAAGACGACATGGTTTTACTCCAATAACTGGCATTCTGACCTCTGCCCAGTGTTAGGATTGCTGTTGTGGTTGTTAATTGCCATCGAGTCGGTTCCGACTCATAGAGACCCTGTATAGGGTTTCTGAGGAGCAGCTTGGTGGGTTTGAACTGACAACCTTGTGGTTCACAGTTCATTGCTGATCCTCCAGCGCCAATACTAATGGGGCTTGTTCCAGCCCCTGAAGGCACAGTTGGGGAGATTAATCCGAATGCTGGTCACACTGGTGGCCAAATCTATACTTCTTATTCCTAAGACTGCGGAAGATAAAGACAGTTGCAGATGGCAGGGCAAGGAGTTCCAGGCTCTGTGAAGCAAATCAGATGAGGCTGGTGGCTCTAAGAGCTTTGTGAGGAAGCAGCTACCCAGAGCTCAGTAGGCCCTTCCCAATGTACTTTCTCACACCTCTTCTCATGTGTCCCCATGAGGTGTGTCTCCCAGTGACCTGGCGAACACCAGCAGAAGAGTTTTGCCACCTTGAGGCAGGACATCAGTCCTCCCTGTCTCAGGCTTTCCCACACTTTTTCACTTCTGCTTTAGACATTACTAGGTCCTGAGAGTGTGGGCACTCCTGCGTTGTAATGATGGCACCATGTGACCCCTTCCTTTACAGGGTCCTGTGGTCGTGGGCCTCACAGTGACAGTCTCCATTCGGCACAGGGTTTTACTTAATGGCCCTTCCGGATTCTTCTGAGTACCTACAGCCAGAAGACATACTGAACAACTCTGATTAAACAGAGACTGGTCGGCCGGCCGTCCCTTGACAAGAGTGGATCATATAGATGGCAGGCCTGTGACTGTTAGTATAGTGGACAGTTGTAGTGGGCTCTGGGAATACCATTTTTCTCCTCAGGCAAAGAACTGAGGATTTGTCAAATGCACTGAATGACTTCGGAGTCCTAGGGAACCCAGAATCCTGAGAGAGCTCCTGCCCCCGGTGACCTGCTAGACCTCGGGGATCAGAATAACTCGTAGCTCCCCCTTACGTAGGTCCATGTCCATGTTGTTAAGGTTTCCGAGTGGCTGGTGACCTTGAACCACCGACCTTGTGGTTCAACCGACTTTGCACTCCAGTGCATTAACACACAGAGCCACACTCGTTAGTTGTTGTTAAATGCCGTCGAGTCGATTCCAACCCATAGCGACCCTGTATAGGGTTTCCAAGGAACATCTGGTGAGCTTGAACTGTCGACCTTGCGGTTCAAACAGCTTTGCAGTCAGGCGCATTAACCCACAGCGCCACACCAGGACTCCCCACCCTTGTTTAGGAGCAGTGAATTTAAACTAGGAATGTTCTGAAGAGGGGCTTCCTAATTCAAACGTATGGACAGTGATAAGGTGTAGGCATTTTTTGAAAAAAGAAAGGTGACTTCAGCGTCACTTCAGGGTGTTCTGTAATCATGCCCTGCTCTGAGAAAGCTGATCATGACTGGCTAATCAAAACTAACATTTCAGGAAGGCAAGGTCAATTTCGAACTTTGTCCCTGAAAAAACTAACAAATATCCTAAGTCCCCATGATGCCAGGCCAACCTTGTTTTCTGTTTCTGATGAAGGCAGGGTCTGATGTTTTTTTGTAATAGAAGTGATCTCAGATACCATTTCAAGCCTAGGACCGAGGCCAGGCCTGTATTGCACAGTAGACATCTTCCAAACGAACCCACCAGTGCATGTTGTTTAATGGCATTCATTTTTGTTTTCTTTCCCTGGAAAATTCCTCCAGGTCAGGGGCTGTGCAGTACAGGAGGGTGGGCTAAAGGGTCTTAATCAAGCTTGCAAGATCCAAAGGCCATGAGCCAGAGACCTTTGGGAGTTAAGCTGTGGTTGGGAAGGGAGGGACCCCGAGGCTCAGCACCCCCAGGCTATAACAGTGGTACCAAATGATACAGTGGGGTTGCTTCCTGGAGAGCGAGCATAGAGGCCAGACTGAAGGCTCTTCTTAGACCCAGTTTTCATCATCTCTGTTCCAACAACATCAAGGATTGAAAACAGTCACTTTGTGTTCACAAACTGGAATTTAGGCATTAATAAAAGTTTTATTAAGAGGAACAGTGACTAATATTGCATTGATTAAGGTAGGGACGCATGGCCCATTATTGTATTCCTGTCAATACACTGTACACCTGCACAAAGTTCAACTGGCAAAAACAGGATGAGACATCTAGTTACAACAATGAAAGAGAAGAAGAAGAGTAGCTGTTGAAGCTGCTTTTGCACAACGAACCATCTCATGGGATTTAGTTCTTTGATTTGGAGGTTTAGGGTCGTGGTTTCATGGAACATTCCAGTTAATTGGCTCAATGTGTTCGGTGCTTCTGTTCTACCTCCTAGCTGACTGCACAGCACCTGGGGTCTCTTTTTACCTGAAACAACAGCAGAAGAAGGAGAGTTCAGAACTATTGTTGTTAAGTGCTGCTGAGTCCGTTTCAACTCATAGCGACTCAGTATAGGATTTCTGAAGCTACAGATCTTTGTGAGCAAAAAGTTGCATCTTTTCCTCATGGAATGAGCAACCGATGGTCTCTAACTGCTTGTCCAGTGCTTATCCTACAAAGCCACCATACTCCAGTTACATATTAGGGTTTAAGAATTATCTAATTTTATTCAGAGTCTTTATTCAAGTTTACCTACTAGTAAATAAATATGAAGAATTTAAAATATTTTTATTAACTGAGATTGCAAAGCCACAATTCTGTGTGTTACCATGTTTACTGGCCCATAGGAGTATAACATACTCATTTAAGAACCAAATTTTCATTTGAAAAGCAAAATGCAGGGTACATGTAAAAACATACTGGTCTATTTTGTTAAGGAGTTAGCAGAAAAATAATTATTTGCTACATGCGATACTTGATATTTATCCCCAACTGCAGTGAAAGAATTGTAAAGTTTTTCTTCTAGAGAAAACTTTCCAAGTATGGTACTACATGTAATTTTATCATGATTCTCAACATGAGGAAAAGCATTATGACTTCCATTTCACACTTGGATCAATTGAGGTTCAGAAGTTCAACAACTTTCCTAATCGGATCAGTTGCACAACCAGGATGGAATTAGGGCCATAGACTATGAAGCTAGTAATGCTCTCTAGTTACCTGACTAGACATGATTTCAAAATACCTGAAAGCCTACCCAAATCTTTCCTTATATTCTTTCATTACTTCATTATTGAACTTCCCTGTGAATAAGTGCTTCTACATCTAAATATCACAAGTAGTGTTGAACCAAAGCAAAGCAAAGCACTGCCATTTAGTGGACTCAGGATCCATATGTAAAAATGTGTGAAAACCTTAATATATGCATTTCCAATGACTTTAAAGATAGGAAATGGATCTCGGTTGCAAGCATACACTCCTGCCTGAATCATAATAGTTTAGGTGTTTTTCAGCTGCCGTCACTGATTCCCTGTCGTGATGGCCGTACCTGCTATGGACTGAGGTGTGGTCCTGCCGCCCAAATGTGTCCTCAGCCCTAACCTGTATGCCTGTGATTAGAATCCACTCTGGGAAGGGGCTTCTTTGTTCCGCTGACAGTACAGTGGAGGGTGTGGCTTCAGTCAGCCTCTTTTGAGATAACTAAGGCAATACCCGAAAAGGAAACATGATTCTAAAAATTATAGAGAATATGTGAGGTAATTTTGAAGATGGGGTTTTTAGACAAATATCTCAAGTGGCCAGCAAAAGTCCTAAACCCACAGAATTATTAACAATTCATAGGATCACTTCTATATTCATAGCTATACTCCAGTGGTCTAGTCATAGCTTTCATATGTTAAGACCAAAGGTTTGATAACTTGAAGCAGGCAACTCGGTGTCCTTTCTGTGTGTTTCATGTCCCTGGAAAACCCCCTTCTGGATTCCTATGAGCTGTTTCTCTGTAATTCTGCACATGAACAACAGAGGAAGGAGAGTCAAGAATAGGAGGAAGACATGGAACGGGTGACTAATTGCCTCCATGAACAACTGCGTCCTTGTCATGAAACCAGAACTGCATGGTATATCGCTACCATTATTGACCATTTTGATGAAAGGGGGAAAATACAGATCAGAATTACAAATTCTTGTGGACTATAGACTTTCTAGAGTCATGGAAGCTGGATGAACCCGTAAAATTATTGCCCAGAGTGAAATTTTAAATCTTAAACCAAAAACAGCCCCTGGAGTTATCTGGAAACCAAACAGTAGTTTAGCTTAACTGGTAAAACACGTGTGCCTTGACCATTATGCTCTTTGAGAAACGATGGGATCACACCTTGGAGGAGAAGTGAGTATATTAGTAGAGGAGAATGTGTAGAAACTTGAACTGGTGTATGTATATTCTCAACAACAAAATACATTTATATCTAAAAAGTGGAACTAAATGTCTTTTTAAAACATTTTGATTAGAACAGATTGGTTCCCACAAGGCACAAATATAAAACTATAGCAGACTTGACTCTCAGGTTTATCAAAGCAATATTACTAAATAAAATACTATCCAATGGAATTTTGTAGTTAATTTAAACAATATGATAAAGTAGAATCCCTTTGAGGAATATAAGGATGGTCAAAATAAGAAAGTCTATGAAGATTATTCACCATTTTCACAGATCCAAAGTGAAAATTCATATGATCATCTCCAAAATTCAATATCCATTCTAACAAAACAATTCTCAATAAAATCAAATTGTAGAATACTTCCTACACATGATATATTTTTGTCAATACAAATTTAACACCATGTTTAATGAGAAAAAACACTAATCAAATCCTCATTGAAGCCTGGAACAGACAAAATATATATCACCATTAAAATTTAGCATTACTCTGGAGGTAGATATGAAGTCAGATGGAAAAGACAAAAGTGTAAAAATATAGAAAGAGAAAGTAAACATCATTTGAGGGTGATGAAAACTGTCTACCTGGAAAATTTTAGGGAATTTAAAAACTATTACAAATGATCAAAGAATTCAATAAGGTGACCTGCTACATGGCTGATATACAAAAATCAATAGCCTTTAAAATAAAAGTAGGAAAGGTAAGCAAAACATAGTCAGTAAGACACAAGTAAACATTTACACTAACATCCTTATTGCGAGGTGCCATCAAGTCTGTTCCAACTCATAGCGAGCAACCTTACACACAACAGAAACACTGCGTCATCCTCATGTTTGAAGCCATTGCTGCTGCCACGGTGTCAGTCATCTGTTGGGGGATTTCCTCTATTTTGTTGACCTTCCACTTTGCCAAGCATGATGTCCTTCTCCAGAGACTGGTCTGAGAGGTGAAGTCTAGTCATCCTGGTTTCTAAGGAGCATTCTGTACTTCTTCCAACACAGATTACTTCCAATATTCTAAAACACCATAACTCAAATGCATCAGTTCTTCAATAGTCTTGCTTATTCATTGTCCAACTTTCACATGCACATGAGGCAATTAAAAAATATCATAGCTTATGTCAGGCACACTTTAGTCCTCAAACTGCCATCTTTGCTCTTGAACACTTTAAAGAAGTCTTGTGCCACACATTTGCCTAATACAAGACATCCTTAGATTTCTTGACTGCAGAACCAAGACAAGTGACGTCTTTGACAACTTCAAACTTTTCTCCATTCATCATGATGTTACTTTATTGGTCCAGTTATTTATGTGGCTGAAGCTGAGGGCAAGAAGCAGCTCTGGTCATCTGTGGCTTCCAGAAAGAGACCCTCTAAATACCAAGGTGACCAGATAGATCCCAGCCAGGGAGAAAATGCTTTGTTGGTTATTCCAGCTTTGGTCTGTTCTTGGTACCCCTGTCCACCTGGGGTAACCTGGGGGACGGGGCTGGGGCTGTCTTCTTATTTTTCTTTTTCTTTTTTTTTTTTTAATTAAATGTTTTTATTTTGGATTGAGTGAAAGTTTACAGGGCACATCATCAGATTCACATTCAACCATTCATATAGCTTGTTTCATTACATTGATTATTATCCCCGCCATATATCATCAGTTAACAGTGTTTCTCTCTATCCTCTTTAGCTTTTTTTTTTTTGATCGGGGGGGGGCGACTTGCCTTTTTGGAATTTACAGTCTCGGCTTTTAGGGAAGGTTTTTACATTTGTCTGTGGATATCCAGGGCTCATGTATGAGATTACTAACAAGCATTACTGAATAATCAGATGAGGGACAGTTTGCTATGTCTACTAGGTAGCTAAAGTCTGATCCTCAGAGCCTATGGTTTGGATGGTCAACAACACTTGGGCCCACAGGGGCTTGACCTCCTGACCGGGTCTGCACGGTCTGCATCAGATTCCTCATTTATTGTTTGTTTAAGGGACGCTGCCTGTCTTAGGCAGTCAGTGCGAATTCCTCAGTCTTACCAGTCATGAGACTCATTGCAGCATGGCAATGTCTCTGTCTTAAGTTGCCGAGGTTCCACGTGATCCTTACCCGTCTCTGGCCACATGTCCAGCATAAACAGCCACCATCCAAGGAAAGCAGGGAGGGAGGAGATCAGCTGGGGACCCCATACGCAAGACGTTGCCAGTGGGGCTGTCTTCTGAAGAAAGACCCAGCCCAGCTCCCACAGTTCACAGCAGAAGACATATTGGTCCAGAGAGAGGAGGCAACTTGCCCAAGGTCACATAGCAAAGTCGTGGGTCGCAATACAAGCTTAGAAGACTGTGAATCCGGGAGCATTAGGCTGGTCGCCCTCCTGGCCTGCCTCCCAATGACCAGCTTCAGCACAGGCTAGCCAGGAGTGGGGAACAGTGCTCGCTCACTTAAGGTTCTGCTGGCTCTCACCATGGAGCCCTAGGTCCACCTTGTGCTGGAAACCCTTGGTGCACAGCTCACAAGTCAAGGGTTTGAAACCAGTGTACTTCTGGCTGTGGATGATGAATTTGGAACTCTAGCTGAAGGCCTTTCTACATACCTGGCACTTGTGTGGTTTCTCACCAGTGTGGATGTAGGTATGCTTCTTCATGGTCGACTTCTGCTAGAAGCGCTTGCTGCAGAACTGGCAGGGGTAGGGACGTGTGTCCGAGTGGATGCGCGCTTGAAGGCTTTGCCACGCATCCGGCACTGGAAGCTGCGCTCTTGCGAGTGGACATGCGTGTGCTGCTCTGGGCTCATGGCGTGGTCAAAGGTTTTGCCGCAGACGTCATAGGCACAGGGCCGGGTCCCGCTGTGGGAGTGACGGACGTACACCTCTAGTCCGTGGGGGAGTGAATAACACCTTGTTACACCTGAGGCAGTGGTACGCGTCCATGCCTGGAGAGTAGCGGAGGCTGAAGTCCAAGGGGGCTCAGGAAGGCAGACTGCATGGTAGAGGGGGCCTGCCGGTAGCTAAGGCCATAGGATGAAGCCAAGGCATCCCAGGAGAAGCTGGACTTGTAGAATGGGGCTGAGTGGGAAGATGGTGAGTCATCTGGTGCTGTAGCTATCGTTGTCAAGCTGGGATCCAGTTCTGGCTCAGGCTCTTGTTTCAGGCTGGTCCAATCCAGGCCCCGGTTTGGGAATAAGATGCTAAGGACCGGGCTATTACTCAGGATCTGGTCCCTGGCCACAGGGGTCAGGGCAAGTGGACAGACCAACTCATTCTCTTGGACCCGAGGCTGTTGGTAGGTGTGAGCCTTCTTACTCTTCACCAGGAAGGAGTGTGGCATTTTCAACGTGTACCCTATACCAGTTGGGAGCAGTTCCACCTTCAAGCTCTCGCCTCCAGCATTTCAGAAGTACCCTCTCTCTCTGGGGAACAGTCTCCACTAGGTGAACTTCGTGATGTTCTGCACAAATAGATACTTCTCCTTTTTTTTCTCTCTGTATGTGTGTGTTTTTCCTTTTCTGTTCCCCTCCCTGATTTTTAATCTGATTATTTGTGTCAAAATTTGGTGATGAAGAAGCAATCAATAGAGAAAGAGAGGGCTTGGCTGTATTTGCTTATCAAAGCTTTTCAGGCCTTGAGACTCTGAGCTCTCATTTCTAACGTTCCACTCTGGCAGCACACGTTCCCTCTGGAAATGCTGGATAACATAGGGGTGTTACCTTCACTAAGAAGCATGCAGGTGTAAACTCAGTGAGCTCTGCAGTCCCGCCAAGATTGAGATGGCCAGCACTAGCTCCCAGAGCCCCATGGGTGCTGTCACAATTGTCAAAAGACATGGCTCATGAAATTGTGAAGGCTGGCAAGTCCCAAATCCATAGTTCAGAGATCAGTTTCAAGGAGTCTTGTCAGCTATGTATGTAGTCTCAGGAGCTGAGGAACCCAAATCGGCCTCTTAAGTTCTTTCAACTTGAGAAATGCTGAGGGTGTTCTTCCCTTTTGATTATCTAACTCCAGGCCTTTGCACATTTCATTATAATACTTGACTTTGTGTAATCGAGTTGCCCTTGAAATTGTTTTATTCAGCGGTTTTACATCCGCATGTCTTCCATTTCATTTAGCATCTCTATACTGAAGAGAAAGTTTCAGATTCTCTTCTGACATCCATTTTGGTCTTTTCTTTTGTTCCTGGCTTTTTAATGACCCTTTGCTTTCTTCCTATATGATGTTCATGATGTCATTCCACAATTATTCTAGTCTTTGGTTATTGGTGTCTAATGCAACAAATCTGTTCTTGAGATGTTCTCAAAATTTAAGGGAGATCTATTCAAGGTCATATTTTGGCTCTTGTGGACTTTTAAATTTTTTCTTCAGCTTCAGCCTGAATTTGCATATAAGCAATTGATGGTCTGTTCCATAGTCTGCCACTGACCTTGTTTTGACTGATGATATGGAGCAATTCCATTGTCTCTTCCAACAGATATAGTCAAATTGATTCCTGTGTATTCCATCTAATGAGGTCCATGAATAAGTTGTTGGTCTTGCAAAATTCTATTATCATGCGTTCTCAAGCATCATTTCTATTACACAGGCTATATTTTCCAACTACTGATCCTTTCTCTTTGTTTCCATCCTTTGCATTCCAATCACCAGTAATTATCAAAGCATCTTGATTGCATGTTTGATCAATTTCAGCCTGAAGAAGCTGGTAGAATTCTTCAATTTCATCTTCGCTGACTTTAGTGATTGATGTGTAAATTTGAACCCTAATGGTATTAACTCTTCTTCCTTGGAGGTGTATGGATATTATTCTATCACAGACAGCATTGTACGTCAAGATCCTGAAATGTTCTTTATTTTATTTTATTATTTTTTTATGTTTTATTGTGAATTATATGATAGTTTACATGAGAGAACTTTAGTTTTACATTCATTCCACCGTATATTGTTTCATTGTCATGGTTCCAATCCCCTCCGTGCATCATCAACCGACCAAAGGGTATACCCTATAAACCCGCCTCCTACACTCCCCCCACCCCCAGTCTTCAGCACACAGTCCCTCTCCCTCTCTGGATCCAAAGTCCCCAGCCACTTCGTCACTCCACGTCATCGTCCTGAAATGTTCTTTTGCACTATGAATGTGATGCCATTGCTCTTCAATTTGTCATTCCCAGCATAGTAAATCATATGATTGATGAGCTGACTCAGAATGACCAATATCAGTCCATTTCAGCTCACTAATGCCTAGGATATCCATTCATCTTTACGTGTTCTGTTTCATTTTTGACAAGTTTCCATTTTCCTAGATTCATATTTCGTGGAATCTGTGTTCTAATTATTAATGGATGTTGGTAGCTGCTTCTCTTCATTTTTGACTTGTGCCCTTTCAGTAAATGAAAGTCCTGAAAGCTTTACTCATCCTCCCGTACAACATCTGACACTGTTCTGTTGCTATTCCTAAGGTTTTCAGTAACTAAACATTCGGAAATAGTCCATTTCTCCTCCTTCCTAGTCTGTCTTGGTCTGAAAGCTCCTCTGAAACCTGTCCACCATGGATGACTCTGTTGGTATTTCAAATACAAATACTATCTTCTAGTAACACACACGCCACCACCTTATCTACCATAGAACAAAGTGCTGCCTAGTCCTGCCCCACCCTCACGAGTGGCATTAGGTCTGAGCCCACTGTTGCAGTCACTGTGACAATCCACCTCATTGAGGGTCTTCCTCTTTTTCACTGACCCTCGACCTAACATGATGTTCTCCAGGGACTAGTCCCTCCTGATAACATATTAGAATTACGTGAGACGAACTCTCACCATCCTGGTTCCTATAAAGTGTTCTGGGGTACTTGTTTTACTTGTTCCATGACAGATTTGTTCATTCTCCTGGCAGTTCATGGTACTTTCAGTATTCCTGTCAATACCATAACTCAAAGGCATCAATTCTTCTCTGGTCTTCCAGCTTTGGCATGCATATGAGGTGATTGTAACTGTCATGGTGTGGGTCCTCCAAGTGACATCTTTGGTTTTAAACACTTTACAAGAGTCTTTTTGCAGCAGATTTACCTAATGCAATGCATCCCTTTCTTTCTTGACTGCTTGCTTCCTGGGTGTTGATTGTGGATCCAAGTAAAATGAAATCTCTGACAACTTCCATCTTTTCTCCATTTATCACGATGTGATTTATTGGTCCGGTGGTGAGGATTTTTGCTTTCTTTATGTTGAGGTGTAATCCCTACTGAAGCTATAGTCTTTCATATTCATCAGTAAATGCTTCAAGTCCTCGTCACTGTCAGCATGCATGGTTTTCTCCTTTGCATGTAGCAGCTTGTTAATGAGTCCTCCCTCCTCCAGTACTGATGCCTCATTTTTCGTATAATCAATCTTCTCAGAGTATTTGCTCAAAATAGTATGGTAACTGTGTTCACAC
>NW_006408937.1:199377-202989 GCF_000296735.1 Chrysochloris asiatica | reverse complement strand
TCTCTCTCTCTCTCTCTCCTCTCTCTCTCTCTGTCTCTCCTCTCTCTCTCTCTCTCTCTCTCTCTCTAGCTTTTATTGCGAATTGAGTGACAGGTTATAGGGCAGATTATCACTTATGCACTCAACCAATCATATTTTGTTTCATTGCAATGATTACAATTCCTCAAAAACCCTACACAGGCTCACTATGGGTCAAAACTGACTCAACGGCAGTGGTTACAAATCGGGCTGCAAACCTTAAGGTCAGTGGTTCGAAACTACCAGCCGCTCCGCAGGAGAAAGATGAGCCTTTCTACTCCCGTAAGGATTTACACCCTCGGAAACCCTGTTACAGGGTCACTATGGGTTGGAACCAACTCGACGGCACTTAACAACAACAACAACATCCATAAACAAAGGTCAAGTTCATCAAATTGTAGCAATTTACACTGGCTTTCTCTGTGAAACTTCTTTATCTTTCTCTAGTTGAGTTCTGATCATCAAGCCATCCAAGCTAGAGCAAATGGGTTCTATCCGCAAGTTGGGCGTTCTTGCCCACCTCCCCACACATCATATCAACTGGCCGCTTCACTCTCAGCTCTAGTCCCCAGTGACTAGGTCAGTCAGTGTCCATGGGCTCAAGGATTCCCAAGTCTCCCCAAATTTCAGACCAATCAGCCCTTCCTCTTCTTTCTTTCATTGCAATGTCGACAGGTCACACAGTATCCTCTCTTTGTTTATGCACAAGTTCCACATGAGCACATTTAGGTGTTCTGGAAACTTCATTCCTCACAATATGACTCATAATTTGTGAGGATTCACACCATTGAATGCTTCTGTTTTGTCAATGAAACACAGGCAAACATCTTTCTGGTATTATCTGCTTTCAGCAAAGAGCTTTCTGATATGAGCAAAGGTATCCCTTGTTCCATGTCCTCTTGTGACCCTGAATGATCCTTAGCAAAATTTTACTTGCATGTGATATTAATGATATTGTTCAATTTTCGGATTCTGTTGCATCACCTGTTTTGTTTTGTGTGTGTGTGTGTGTGTTTAACTTCTTGTTGTGAATTGAATGAAGGTTCACAGAGCAGATCATCAGTTTTACATTCACTGTACTTTATCTTGAGTGCCATCCCCTCAATGTAACATCAAAGATCTTACTTCCTTTCAATATTTATTGTTTCCTTTCTTCTTCCATCTTTCACCACCCTTCTGAATTTTGTCCTTAAATAAACGTTGCTCTTTTCATCGTGAGGTGTTGACTAGTCTATGCTGTGTGTACCTCACTAGTGTTGTCCCTTATAAAGGCCTATCTATTACTTGGCTGAAAGGGTGACCAAGGGGCACAGTCTCAGCATTCCAGCAGCCTCTATCTGACCAGTAAGCTTGGTCTTTTTATGATTTTGAGTTTTGTTGCACAGTTTCTCCCACCCTATGGTAGTGGTAACCAGGCATCATCTAATTCTAGCCTCAGGGTCATGGAGACTGATGTGCATGTGGTCCATTAGTCCAGGGAACTAGTTGTTTCTAAGAGTGTTCAATTGTCATCACTCTTCTTTCCTCTGGACAGGGAGAGACCAGAAGTTGCCCCTTAGATGGCTACTCATGAGCTTTTAAGATCCCAGTCACTACTCACCAAGGTAGGATGGAGAACACTGTCGTAATAGAGCATTTATGCTACTTGACCATGGTGTGCCCTGAGACTATGGTGCTAAGTCCCTAGACCCAGCCAATCATTTCCTTGAGGTGTTTGGTAATGTCTCAAAAGTTTTCTTAATTTTGCCCCCTGTATGCTCCATCAGGAGTCCTGGTGTGGCACTGTGGGCTAATGTGTCAGACTGCAAACTCATTTAAACTGCAAGGTTGGTGGTTCAAGCTCACCAGCCGCTCTTTGAAAACCCTATACAGGGTCACTATGGGTCAGAACCTACTCAACAGCACGGAACAACAACAACAACATGCTCTGTCAAGAAGTTCTGGTGTGGTATTGTGGGTTAATGTGCCAGACTGCAAAGCTGTTTGAACTGCAAGGTCAGCAGTTCAAGCTTACCAGAAGCTCCTTGGAAACCCTATACAGGGTCACTATGGGTTGGAACTGACTTGAAGGCACTTAACAACAACAATGCTCCATCAGATTCATGGATATATTTGTAGTAAAAGTAAATACCCATGTACAAGTATCCTTTGTCAAATCTTTATATATTTGTAAATCACCTTTATTTGCTGTGGTCACAAACATGGATCTCTTCCAATCAGTTGGCCTGGTAGCTGTATTACAAATTTCTTGGCAGAGACAAGTAAGCACTTCAACTGTTGCATCTGCCAGTTTCTTGGGGTTTTTTGCCAATGCCTTCAGTGCAGTGTGGACATCTTCATCAGTATGATCAGTTTCTGAAATGGTTCAACATCAGCCACTTCTTCTTGGCAGTGACTATATGTGATCCTTTCATCTTCTGTTGATATTTTCTACACCATTCCACCTTTTGTCCATGTTGTTGTTAAGTGCCATCAAGTTGGTTCCGATTTATAGCAACCCTGTATAGGGTTTCCGAGAAGTGGCTGGTGGTGGGTTTGAACCACTGACTTGGTAGTTAACAGTCTAGTATGTATCCTACAGCACTACACCAAGACTCTCTTTGGCCCATGGAACGCTTCAATATTGCAACTCAAGGCTTGAATTTTATTTATTTATTTATTTTAGGTTTTTTTTTTTCAGCTTGAGAAATGCTGAGTGTATTCTTTGCTTGTGGATTTCTCACTTCAAGTCTTAACTTAAATGAGCCCTTAGATTGACTCATAAAAAACACACACAGGAATAAATTCAATAAGAAAATGTGCAGGACTAAAACTTTAGAAACTTACTGAAATAAAAAGAAATCCTAAACAAATTAATTGTAATTACATAGTTTATTTTACCCAATCATATCCAAAATATTGTCAGTTTAACATGCACTTATTATTACTGTTGTAAGTACTGTCGAGATGATTCTAACCCATAGCAACCCTGTATAGGGTTTCTGAGGAGTAGCTGGTGAGCTTGAACTGCTGACTTTGCGGTTCAAACAGACTTTGCAGTCTAGCACATTAATCCACAGCACCACACCAGGACTCCACACTTATTATAAAACGTATTAATGAAATGGCTTGCATTTTCTAATACTGAGTCTTCAAATTTTGGAGTGTATTTTAATACACACAATGACATCTTAGAACTGGCGACTCTTCAAGTGTTTAATGCCACATGTGATGTGTGGCTGTCATAATGGATAACACAGATAATGGAGTGGGGGACACACATGCTCACACATTGCTGATGGGCAGCTAAACGTGTGTACCCCTCAGTATACAGGTTGATAGGGATGGACAACTTAGACATTTTGTTGTTGTTGTTGCTAGGTGTCATCGAGTCGGTACCTACTCACAACGACCTTATGCACAGCAGAATGAAACACTGCCCAATCTTGAGCCAACCTCACTACTGTTGCCACGCTTGAGTCCATCGATGCTGCCACTTTGCCAGTCATTCTCGCTGGGGGTCGTCCTCTTCTTCTCTGATCCCCCACCTTACCAAACATGATATCCTTCTCCAGCGACTGGTCCCTCCTGACAATATGTCCAAAGTATGAGAGA
>NW_006408937.1:191300-192469 GCF_000296735.1 Chrysochloris asiatica | reverse complement strand
ACAAGAGCTGAACAGAAAATTTCAAAGATCAGCTCGAGAAGACAAAGTCAAATATTACAAAGAAATGTGCAAAGATCTGGAGTGAGAAAACCAAAATGGAAGAACAGCTCTTGAGCTGGGTGGGGGACCTCAAGAAAAAGTTCAAGCCTTCACGTTCATTATTGAAGGATTCTCTGGGCAAATTATTAAATGATGCAGAAAGCATCATTTGGTAGAGTGACTGTACCAAAAGGAAATGGTTGATGTTTAAGAGGTAGGAAGCCGTCCAAGGTGCATTGAAGGAATTGGCAAAGAACAAGGCACTGGGGATTGATGGAATAAAAATGGAAATCTTTCAAGAAAGTGAGGTGGCACAGGAGGCACTCACTCATCTATGCCAAGAAATTTGGAAGACAACTATCTGGCCAACTGATTGGAAGAGTTCTGTATTTGTGCCCATTCCAAAGAGAGGTGACCCAACAGAATGTGGAAATCATCGGACAATCTCTTTGATATCCCATGCGAGTAAAGTTTTATTAAAGGTAATACAGAAATGGCTGCGAGCATACATTGACAGAGAACTTTCAGAGGTTCAAGCAGGATTCAGAAGAGGACATGGAATGAGGGATATCATTGCTGATGTCCGATGGATCTTGGCTGAAAGCAGAGAATACCAGAAAGATGTTTACGTGTGCTTTATTGACTACGCAAATGCTTTCTATTGTGTGGATCATGACAAGCTATGGACAAAAATGCAAAGTATGAGTATTTCAGAACACTTAATTGTGCTTATGAGGAATCTGTACATGGACCGAGAAGCAGTTGTTCGAACAGAACATGGGAACACTGAATGGTTTAAAATTAAGACAGGTATGTGACAGGGTTGTACTTTTTCACCATACTTATTCAGCCTGTATGCTGAGCAAATAATCCGAGAAGCTGGATAATACGAAGAAAAACGTGGCATCAGGATCGGAGGAAGACTCATTAAAAATCTGCAGTATGCAGATGATACAACCTTGCTTGCTGAGAGAGGACTTGAATATTTACTGATGAGGATCAAAGAGCACAGCCTATAGTGGTCAAAACAGCTTGGAATGCAAAGGTTGGGAGCAAAGAGGAAGGATCAGAAGTTGGAAAATATGGCCTTGGTGATAGAAATGATGCTGGAGAACGCATAACAGAATTCT
>NW_006408937.1:188706-190522 GCF_000296735.1 Chrysochloris asiatica | reverse complement strand
TACTTTGGACATATTGTCAGGAGGGACCAGTCGCTGGAGAAGGATACCGTGTTTGGTAAGGTGGAGGGTCAGAGAAAAAGTGGAAGACCCCCATCTAGATGGATTGGCAAAGTGGCAGTATCAATGGGCTCAAGCGTGGCAACAATAGTGAGGTTGGCCCAGGATCAGGCAGTATTTTGTTCTGCTGTGCATAATGTCGCTGTGAGTTGGTACCGACTCGATGGCACCTAACAACAACAACAACAACCATCAACATTCAGGGAAGCAGCAGCCAAGAAATCAAGCTTCGTATTGCATTGGGCAAATCTGCTGCACAAGACCTCTTTAAAGTGTTCAAGAGCAAAGATGTCAGCTTGAGGACTAAGGTGCGCTTGACCCAAGCCATGGCATTTTCAAGCACTTCATATTTATGTGAAAATTGGATAGTGAATAAGGAAGACAGTAGAAGAGTTGATGCAATTGAGTTACGGTATTGGGGGAGAATATTCAAAGTACCATGAGCTATCAAAAGAACAAACCAATCTGTGTTGGACGAAGTACAGCCAGAATGCTCCTTGGAATCCAGGGTGGGCAGACTTTGTCTCTCATACTTTGGACATATTATCAGGAGAGACCAGTCCCTGGAGAAGGACATCACGCTTGGTAAAGTGGAAGGTCGGAGACAAAGAGGAAGGCCCCCACCAATATGGATTGGCAGTGACAGCAACATTGGGTCAAGCATAGAAACGATTTTGAGGCTGGCACAGAACTGGACAGTGTTTTATTCTGTTATGTATAGGGTTGCTATGAATCGGTACTGACTCAATGGTACCTAAGTACAACACCATACTTTCCCTTAACCCTTTCTGGCTCTCAGTTTGGAGAATTTCCCAGCAATGATCTTTGATACCATCTTGAGTTGGTTATATAGAAAGCTCTCAGGATTGGACTTTCTGAATTTTGGAGTCCTGGTGTGGTTCTGTAGAACCTCAAGGCCAGCAGTTCAAACTCATTAGCCACTCCTTGGAAACCCTATACAGGGTCACTATGAGTCAGAACTGACTTGATGGCATTTAACAAAACAAATACCCACTGAATAATACAAACTTTTCATACCACTTTATTGAATAATATAATTATCATTTCTATAAGCAATGGCAAAAAAAAAGATAATGTAAAAAATTAGTAGAAACTGGAGGCGGAGCTTGATGGTGGATTATGGAGAACTGCTGTGCAGACCTCCACCAGTAATAACACAGAATATGGGTTGAAGAAGGTTCAAGATAGTCCCAGTACTGTGAACTATGTGTAAAGGAATATTTAGAAGGATCGAAGGTTTACTGCTAGTGAGATTTGCGCCAGAAGCAAGTTGGTGTGTTTTGATCTGCAGCTGCCGATGGGTCCTGGAGCAGCCTTCTTTGGCATGACAGAACTGATTTACTATACCAGGGCTAACCTGGCGGGAAACAGTCACGAGTTCCTGTTCGCAGGCGCGTCCCTTTGCACAGGCGCACTGGGTCCCATCGGGACCTAAAGAGCAGAGCTACCTGACACTCTGGTGGGTCAGCGGCAGCATAGAGCGGCCAAGTGGTCAGGATGGACTCTGAGGGTAGTGGCGGTGAGGACCGCCAGAACGGTGCTTGTGGTGCAGGTGGTCCTGGCAACCCTGGGGGCGCGAATGTGGCGGGAGCTGAGGACGCTACAGGCGGCGGAGCTCCCCAAGCCCAGGGGCCCTCGGTCGGCAATGAGTCGGGTGCGAACGCGTCTTCCGGGGAAGGGGCGTCCGAGTCCACAATTTTGGAGTTGTATCCTTTCTCAGGGGTCGTGTTGGCGAGGG
>NW_006408937.1:171780-188236 GCF_000296735.1 Chrysochloris asiatica | reverse complement strand
TTCGGCGCAGGGATTCGGCGTCCATTTTAATGGATGCAGGAATTGGGGGTGGGCGCAGGAATTGGGCACCTGGTGTGGTGGGTGCTGGAATTAGGGGGGTTGGGGTGGGGGGCACAGGGATTGGAGGTTGAGGGTGTGGGCACAGGGTTTGGGCGTCCAGGTTGGTGGGCACAGGAATTGGGGGTTGGAGGTTCGGCGCAGGGATTTGGCGTCCATTTTAATGGATGCAGGAATTGGGGGTGGGCGCAGGAATTGGGCATCTGGTGTGGTGGGTGCTGGAATTAGGGGGGTCGGGGTGGGGGGCACAGGGATTGGAGGTTGGGGGTGTGGGCACAGGGTTTGGGCGTCCAGGGTAGTGGGCACAGGAATTGGGAGTTGGAAGGTTCGGCGCAGGGTTGGGCGTCCATTTTAATGGGTGTAGGAATTGGGGGTGGGCGCAGAAATTCGGCATCCGGTGTAGTGGATGCAGGAATTAGGGGTTGAGGGTATGGGCACAGGGTTTGGACGTCCAGGGTGGTGGGCACAGGAATTGGGGGTTGGAAGGTTCGATGCAGGGATTCGGCGTCCGTTTTAATGGGTACAGGAATTGGGGGTGGGCGCAGGAATTGGGCATCCGGTGTGGTGGGTGCAGGAATGAGGGTTTGGGGTGGATGGCACAGGGATTGGAAGTTGGGGCTGTGGGCACAGGGTTTAGGCGTCCAGGGTAGGGGGCACAGGAATTGGGGGTTTGAAGGTTTGGTGCAGGGATTTGGCGTCCGTTTTAATGGGTACAGGAATTGGGCATTCGGTATGGTGGGAGCAGGAGTTAGGAGTTGTGGTGGGGGGCACAGGGATTGGAGGTTGGGGGTATGGGCGCCGGTTTTGGGGCTCCGGGGTGGGGGCACAGGACGTGGGGGTTAGCTTGGGCGGCTCCGGCCTGGTCCATGGCGCCTTAACCGTGCTGCAGTTCCATGATGGTGCCTTTCCTGTACTACGTGGAGGTGGTTATCGCCCGCATTTCCCTGGGCCCCGTGGCTGCGCCCTACGGAGTGGCGGTCTACGAGGAGATCAGGGTGATCGGCAGTGACCTGGCTGTGTGAGTGTCCGGGGGAAGGCTGGGGAGGGGGAGATGGGGCGCTCTGCTGGCTGCCTGACCACGCTGTTCTCTCGCTTCCATTGCAGCCGCCTGATTGCCAACGATTCCAACCAGCTCCAGATCGCCATCGCCTCCCTGGTCAACCAGCTCTACGTGGTGGTGTGGATCATGCAGCGCTTCCGGATCCTGTTCTCTACCAAGCCGCGGCCCGGGAATGGCGGCTGAGACCCGGGGCTCCTGTGCACGGTGCCCCTTGGGGTTGGAGGGGTCCCCAACGGTTGTCCCCGCAGAAAATAAAGCTTCGCTTCTACTCGAGTCCGGGCTCCTTTGTAGCTGCGACACCTCCAGAGCGTCCTGCCTTGTTCTGGGATTCAGGGCTGCTTCTGGGACTCATGCGGGGGCATGGGGGGCGTGCCCTGTTGTCGGTTTCCTCTCTGCAACCCTGGACTGGGAAGGGTTCTGAGCTTGGACCTCTTGGTGGGAGCTGAGAACCCTGTCTTTCTCCAGCCTAGCCCTGAGTGTCTGGTGGACTCGAACTCTTGCCCTCGGTATTAGCCACACGCGCCACCAGGGCCCCTTCAGATATTCGGGTAGTTCAGTGGAGGTGAGAATTTGGGAAAAGGAGGAAAACGAACGTCAATTGTGTTCCAGCCGTTCAGCATTCACTGCTTTCAGTAGTTGGGGAGACTTGCTCAGTTCTATTGGCGTCCTGGTGTGACGCTGCGGGCAATGCACTGGACTATAAGGTCGGTTTGAGCCGCAAGGGAGGTGATTCAAGCTTAAGTTAACCAGCTGCTCCTCGGAAATCCTGTACAGGGTCGCTATGAGTCGGAACCAACTGGACGGCACTTAACAGTAATAGTTACATTGGAGTCCTGGTGTGACACTGTAGGATCAACAGTGAGTGAGCTTCTAACCTCAAGGTTGGTGGTTCAAACCCACCAGCTGTTACATTAATGCTGTCATTAAGTTCAGTGGAGTTGGTTTCTGACTCACAGGGACCCTGTAAAGTTTTTCAGAGGCTTTATTTAAATCTTCACAGGAAGTGAAAGTCTCATTTTTCTCCTGAAGACTGGCTGGTGGGCATGAATGTAGACCTTGTGGTTCTCAGAAGTCCAGTGTTTATCATATGGAGCCACTGGGCTCCCAGTTACGTTAATACCATGTGTAGTGGTTACGAATTGGGCTGTGAACCTCAGGGTCATCAGCTCGAAATAACCAGCTGTTTCACTGGAGAAATATGAGACTTTCTGCTCCCATAAAGATTTACAGCCTCGGAAACCCTATGCAGGGTCGCTTTGAGTTGAAACCAACTCCACGGCACATAACAACAACAACATATTAATATGAAATGCATGCGTTTTTTAAAGTTGTGTTCAGTTGTTTCCCCAACTTTCTTTTCTCCAATTTAACATGGAATGTTTCTTTCTTTTTCTGCAATTTCTTCAAAACCGAGTTATGGAATGGTGGTGGTGGTTGTGTACCTCTGAGTTAATCTTACTCATAGCGACCCTGTACAGGGTTTCTGAGGTTGTAAATGTTTAGGGGAGCAGAAAGCATCATCTTTCTCCCTTGGAGTAGATAGTAGATTCTTACTTGTGACCTTGCTGTTAGCAGCCCACTTCATTCATAACGGACCTTGCACTCGGGCGCATTAATGCACAGTGCCACATTATTGTATTCATGTTTATAAAACATTGGTGACTGTCCTCTTTTTGTTTGATGTGAAGGTGTATTAATTTTCTTTGAGATTACACTGTCATTTATTACCTTTTCCCACTTGAAAAGTGTTCTTTCTTGAAATCTGCTTGACGCGCTGGACATTTGGAAGTTACGTATTTACACTATTCTCACTTTTTGCTTTGTTAAGTGCCATCGAGTCAGCTATAACTGATAGTGACCCTATATCGTGTTTTCTAGGAGTGGTGGGTGGTTTTGAACCGTGGATGTTGTTGTTAGCACTCCAGTGCTTATCTTATAGCACCACACCAGTACACCTTTTCCTCTGTATTTCACTTCATTTTTAATTTGTATCTCTGATTCCTTATTTTCAGTCTTATGGGTTTGTTTTGGAGCTCTGGTGTGGGGCTATAGCATAAGCATTGGATTGCAAAGTCAGTTCGGACCACAAGGTTGCCAGTTCAAACTCACCAGCCACTCCTTGGAAACTCCATTCAGGGTTGCTATGAGTCAGACCCTTCTCAACGACACTTAATAGCAACAGCTTTGTTTTACTCTAGTTGCTTCTATATCTGGATTGAGTTCTGGTTGGTATTGTCATGTATATTAATCTCAGGTTGCTCTCTAGGTTATTTCTCAGTCCAAAGAATACTTTTTAGTATTTGTTTTAAATTGGTCTGATTAGAGGTAAAGGGTGAACATTTTTTTTGTGTTCATTTGTCTCTTTGTACCTCCACTCTGGTGACTAGAAGGGGTGCCTGAGCAAGCGGACACCCTCTCACCGCCTGAGGGTTCTACTATGCACACACAGATCAGCTCAGCAAAGACCTCTGTGCCTAGAATCAAAGAAGGGCAAGTAGTCAATAAGAACTTCTTATAATGGAATGGTATCTAAAAATGGCTCGAGCCGGTCCTGGACTGTTTCTCACTAGGAGAAACCCCTGAACGGGGTTGAGGAGGGGAAGAGAGACAGACAAAAAAGGAAAGAGACCAACAATGAAATCTTGAGTTATGTCATAAGGAGCAATGGTAACACCTTGAATTTCTCAGGTGGCCTTGAAGTCCAGCCAAGAGGGTCATTAAAGTCTTACTCATAACTTGCTATGGTTTGTGTGTGTGTGTGTGTGTGTGTGTGTGTGTGTGTGTGTGTGTATGCGTGTGTGGCGATTATAGACTTCAGTATCCAATTGTGGTTTTTTTTGGGTTTTTTTTTTTTTTTTGGTTTTTTGGTCCCCCTTTCACCTTGGGGAGGGGGGAGGCTCTTTCTCTCCCTACATTACCTAAGAAGAGAGCAATTGTGGTCATATAGCTAAGCCACAATCTCACCCTATAAAATCCCATCATCCAGGCAAGAGCTATACACCAGATAGACAGCCAACACTTGCTACACTTACTCTGACTTAAGTAATAAGAGAAGTGAAAAGGGAAGTCGATCTCCTGATCACATCTACCTTTAGGCAACCAGAAAGCTTAATAACATATCAACATACATTCATCTGATTATTGAAAATACATTCAATTACTGAAAATACCCCCAAATCAACTGAAGATCTCAGCACATGGCCAGAAACAAGATAGAGTAGCTGAAACAAATGATCTGGAGGTAAACCTAGACTTCCCATTGTAAGGAGGGCAGAAATTGAAAATGCTTGAGAAGGAATTCAGGAGAATGATGTTGAGGTGCATCTAAATGTTCCACAGAGGGGTTGAGAAAAATAAGGAAGTTAGGAAAGTGCTTTAGAAACAATGAAATAAGATAGAAATAGCATTGGAAACAATTCAAAACCTGTAAAAAGGGGTCCAAAGGATTAATAATAAAATATCAGAAATGGACAATACATTGAAAGGGATAGAAGTGAACTAGAACCAGTGACCTTGAAGACAAATCTCTGAAAACTGCTAAGATAGAAGAGCAAGCAGAAAAAAAAAAAAAAGAATTAAAAAATCTGAAGAAAGTCAAAGTTTCATGTGGAAAAACGTAAAGAGGAATAACCTGAAGATTACTGGAATTCCAGAACAGGAAGGATCCCAGAAAAACCACAGAGGATACAATTGAAGAGCTTCTGGAAGAAAAATTCCCTAACATCTGGAAAGATGGAAAGATAAGCATTCAAGAAGCTCAACGAACCCCAGGAAGGATAGACTACAAAAGAAAATCACCAGGACATATCATAGTCAAGCTCTCCAAAATCAAAGACAAGGAATGAATCCTGACTGCAGCGAGGGAAAAGACAAGTGTTACTTACAAAAGTAAGCAAATAAGATTAAGCTCTGATCTTTCAGCAGAAATCATGCAGGCAAGAAGCAATGGGGAAATATATATAAAACCCTGAAAGAAAAAAAACAAAACAAAACTGCCAACCAATCAATAATCATCTACCCAGCAAAACTGTCAATCGAATACAACAGTGTAATAAAAACATCCCAGGATAAACAGAAGCTAAGGGATTTTGTCAAAGCCAAGTCAACCCTTCAAAACATCCTAAAGGGAGTTCTTTGGCCTGAGAACCAACAAGAACAGACAACAACCAGAGATTGACATATGTGGCAGCACCACCCGGAACTCAATCAACAGATGGAAGAGTCCAAAACAGAACAAAACTGTAAGAACGGATTCAGAGGATCTGGGAGGTCCGTCTATGATCAAAACAATTACAATGTGAAAGAAGGTAAAAACATAGAAATAGAGATCCAGGTGATGAAGAGGTTAGGTAGATTGCAGGATAAAATAGACTATTTTAATTGGAGGAAAAAGTTAATAGAATATAGGATAACTTCAAAGATAATTAATACGTCACAATATACCAAGGAACTGAAAATCCAAGAAGAACGTGGAAACATTAAAACTATGAAGAAACTGAAAAGAAAGGACACCAAAAACAAACAAACAAACAAACAAACAAACAAAAACCCCCTAAACTCAGCCCAGGAAGGCATGCAGAACGAAGAAAACAGCAGTCCCACAAAAAAACAAACATGACAACAATTAATTCATACCTATTGATAATTACACTGAATGTCAATGGGTTAAACACGCCAGTTAAGAGACAGAGTGGCAGAATGAATAAGAAAACAAGATTCTTCAATATGCTGTCTGCAAGAGACACATTTTAAACACAAAGACAAAAACAGATTAAAGGAAGTGAAAAAATATACCAAACTAATTGCAATAAAAAATGAGCAGGAGTGGCAGTACTAATCTCTGATAAAGCAAACTTTAAGGCAAACTCCAGCATAATAGACAAAGATGGACACTATCTCATGATTAAAGAAAGGGTCAATTGAACAAGATGACATAAACGTAATAAATATCTATGCTCCCAATGAAAGATCTCCAAAATACATAAAGCAAACCCTACTAGAATTGAAGAAAGAAATAGACAAATCTACAATAATAGTAGGAGATTTTAATACACCACTTTTGGAAAAGGATCAAACAACCAGAAAGAAACTTGACAAAGACACAGAGGAACTAAACAGCGCAATCAGGCAACTGGACCTCATAGATGTGTACAGAACATTCAACCCAACAACAGCATAGTACACATGCTTTTCCAGGGCACATGGAACATTCTTCAGAATAGACCATGTGTTAGGCCACAAAACAAGCCTCCATAGATTTACAAACATCAAAGTAGTACAAAGCATCTTCTTAGAACACAATGCTATCCAATTAGAAATCAACAATAGGAAGACTAAGGAAATGAGGTCAAATACAGGAAACTGTATAACACCCTGCCTCAAAGCTACTGAGAAGTAGAAAAAATAAAAGGTGAAATTTTAAAAATTCCTAGAAAACACAAGATACCAAAATCTTTGGTGCATGGCAAAAGCAGTGCTGAGAGGACAATTTATGTACATCAAAACAACAACAAAACCAGAGGGAATAGAAGCAAATGATGCTACATGGAGGGGATAATAATCATTGAAATGAAAAAATATGATAGGATGAGTGCAAAAATGATGTTCTCCCATGTAAACTGTTACTGAATTAAAAATAAAAGTGCTTAAAAAAAAAAAAAGCTTAAAAACAACCATCTAAAATAGAACCAAAGGTCTCTACACATCAGGAACAAAAGAGCAAAAGGGAAGCCAAAGTCTCAGAGAAGAAACTAGTCTGCAAGGCAAATAGCCTGGCACCTAGACACAGCCTCACGTACTCCCAGGCTAGAAGAGCTAGAACTAGAACTAGCCATCACTAATGACGGTTCTCATCAAGACCACAATAGATGGACCTGCATGGTCAGTTCGAACTCACAGCAACCTTGTAAAGGTTTCTGAGGCTGTAAATCTTTATGGAAGCAGAAAACTTCATCTTTCTCCCATGGAGGGACTGGTCGGTTCAAACTGTTGACCACTACAAAGTTAGCAGTCCAGTTCATAATCCACTATGCTACCAAGGCTCCTTGGACCTGGATAAAATGGGAAAAAATTTGGAACAGAACTCAAATTCTTACACTTTGAACCCTAACTATCCCCTTAGATCATCTTTTACCTGTGTGTGTTTTTATGGAGGCGCAGTTGGTGGAAAACCAGTTCTTGGGAGAAAAGGAAAACTTAGAAGTTGTCCTTGTTGGGTAATATGTTGTTCTAGTTATTTAAATATTGCCATTAACATACATACACATGCACAATGTACATACATAGGTGTGTTTATATACATACATATGCAGATGTACACATACATGCACACAAAGAATTGAAATATAGTAAATGTTCTTTACCACTAAAAAAAAAAAAAAAATAGTAGACACTAGGTAGGAATAAAAATCCCAGACTAGTAGAAATTAGGTAGAAATTAAAATCCTAGACAATGAGTTCCTTATATATAAAATATAAGGCACCAAAGTACCTTTTTGCTTCAGTAAGATGCTGTGATTCTAATATTCTTTCTTTATATAAATAAAATCATGAGTTTGAACTCAGTATTTTGACACATGTGACAAATAATATATGTAAGGGTTATTTTTTCAGGTTCCTGTAGGTTGTATTATGAGATTACATTAAGTATAGTATTATTCTTATGGTTGAATAATGGCATAAAAGTGCTATTTCAATTTGAGGTATCTATTTCAATTTAAGGATAAGCACTGGACTGTTAACCCTAGGTTAGCAGTTCCAGCCCACCAGCTGCTCCTTGGAAACCCTATCCAGGGTCATTATTAGTCAGTACCGAGTCTATAATACTTAACAACAAATTTAGTATATAATTGACCACGTGCAGGTGACAGTTGGATATGGGAGTCTGGAGTTCTGAGAAGTGTCTGCACGGGAACTTAACGGCAGATATCTATTCTGTTTAAAGCCATTTGCCTGGATGAGGTCACCAAGGGAGGTAGAGGGTGGGTGTAGAAACAGAAGCAGCCCAAGGACTTTACCTTTAACTCTCTTGCCTTGCCATCCATGCGTGGCAGTAGCTCCTTCCCTCCTTCCTATTTATACTCCAAAGCCAAACCCAGTACCATTGAGTTGAGTCCCTATAGGACGATTAGAACGAACGGCCCAATAAGACTATGAATCTTTACAGAGGCAGACAGCCACATCTTTTTCTCTTGGAGCAGCTGATGGTTTCAGACTGCTGACCTTTTGGTTAGCAACTGAGCGCTTTATCCACTATGCCATATATATAACTCCACCTCACTGTTACCTTTTGTGAACATGTGTCCCTCCTGGGATGTTGCCAAGCCCACTTTCTGTCCAGTCCCCATCAGCCTATTCTCAATATAGGAGGCAGAGAGATCCTGTTGATAGAAATCATGTCAACACTCGGTTCAAAACCCTTCAATTCAGTTATTTCAACTGCATTCTCTTTTTAAACACCAGTGACTCCTTCCCGTCCCAGATGTCTTTCCCACCATGGTGCAGCTACCTACCTCTGATCCCCATACCTGTTCAAGCAGGGCACAGGAGGGGGAAGGCAGGGCAGACCAGGCACATTTTAGGTCAAGAGAATGACACTTGACAAACCTGGTGAGATTAAGGATCAAAGTGATTTGGGTCTACTGTGTGCCAGGCAGGCATTGTTCCAGCCACTGGGAATACTGTGGAAGGGGTTGGGAGGTGAGTAAGGTGGAGTAGGGGTAGGTGGGATGCAATTTTAAATGGGGTGGCCAACAGCTTCAGAGACTCATCTTTGGGGCCAGAACTGCAGACTGCCTGTGGGCTTTGCAGGGGGAGGGAGGGAGGGTCTGGTCTGTAAAGCCCAGTATCTAGTAGGTCATGAACTACAAAGGAAGACGAACCCAGAAAGTTAGTGTCCCCTCCGGTATTCAGCAGAGTCCTGATCTGCGTATGCTTGTGAGGAGACTGAGCCACTAAGAACCACCACATAGGGTTAACTGGAAACCACATCCAGTTTGGATCAAGCAGGGTTAGGAATAGAGTTGTCCATGCCCATCAGAATCTAAAGTCTCAGGGTTTAGGAGCCATCAGATGGCCTAGTCAGCAGGGTCTTGCCTCAGTTGTGAAGATAACAGCTGCTGTGGTCCCACTAAAGGAGAATATTGATTCCAAGAATCTTAACAAAATCCTGAAAGATAAAATACTCAGTGTATCCAAGGTACAATTGTGCATGATAGTCAATCTAAAATGGTGGCTGCGTGCTGTGGAGTCGGTTCCGACCCATAGCGACCCTGTCCAGGGTTCCCGAGGCTGTCAATCTTTATGGGAGCGGAATACCTCATCTTTCTCCCGCGGAACAGCTGGTAGTTTCGAACTGCTGACCTCGCAGTTCACAGCCCGATTTGTAACCACTACACTAAGCAGGCCTAAAAAGGAACAGAGAAACCCAATCCATAACAAGGAGAGAAATCGATCAAGGAAACAGATGGGAAGGGAAGCTGTAAGACTGACTTTATTTGCAGTCAACATGACTATGTAGAAAAACCCAATGGAATCTACAAAGGAGCTCCCAGAATTAATTAGTGAGGTTAGCAAAGATATACAGTAGTTATCTTACTAGTTCTCCTCCCACTGATCTGAAAAAAGTCGCCAGAAAATTCTTCTTTAAGTGTATTTTGGCAAAAAGTAGACCCAGAGTTGACAATGATGTTGGAAAAATCAGAAGACTTTTGAATTTTTCTGGAGAGCAATTTTGAGCCTTAAATAATAGAAAAATATTTTACTCAGGAGTTATTCCTCTTGGAATCCAGCTTACAGAAATATCCACTCATGCAAACAATGACATATAATACAGTGTAAAGAATGGAAATGTTCTGCAGTGATTTTATAATTCATCTTTTATGCATCCATTCAATAACCTATTTTCTGAGAAAAATGAATAACAGGAAAAGCTCAGATGTAAAGAAAAAATCCAGGAAACAATGTAAAGCTAACAAGAAAAATTTAATGGAAGCTTTGCAAAGTGTACATTATATATTGTAGTAACTTTAAAAATACAGATGCAGCTATCTAATGAAAGAAATTCAACAGGATGATGACAGCAGTGAATGGTGAATGACATTTCTTTTGTCCAGTTCCCAAACTGGCTTCAATTACATTGACTATCTGTATCCCAGAACCTCCCCTCCAATGCCACAAGGGCAAGAAACTCTGGAGGTGCGTTTTCTCTTCTACAGGGACAAATATTTAAGCACCACCACCGCCTTCAGCAACAAGAAAAGAGAACAAGTATGTTAGCACTCGAGGGCCAACGGCCACCAACAGGCCCCATCCTCACGACGCAACTCCTCCAAGCCACCAGTGCCCAGGGAGGGGTGCGCTGCCCGAGGAAGGACACCAGCTCAGGCCTCGGCGCTCCTTTCCCGGCGTAAGCCCTGTAGATACCGGGGCCCCAAGCACTGGATGTTCCACATCACCACGGAGAGCTGATCAAGGAAGGAGTTGATGGAAATCCGGAAGAGCACGGGGTCTCTGGAGGTCCACCTGCTACCGTGGGGGAGACAGCAGGAGAGGGAGCAGAAGGTAAGCGCCTCGGTCCGGTCGAGGCAGCGTCACGTCCCCCCCACCCCACCCCGCATCCTTCTAGAACCTACACAACCAGGGCGCAGCTGTCCACCACCAGCTCCCTATGGATCAGGCCTCGGTAGCTTTGAGTATCCGGGTTCAGGGCCCTGCGGGCCGTCTGGGCTTCCATGGAGGAGTGGAAAGGCACGGTGAGGTTGCTGCACCGATAGTTAAGGCGCCACCAACACGGGCTCTGTGCCCCAGACTCCAGGTCCCCCCGGGGCGCCCTGCAGTCCTCCTCCCCAAACGCTGCCTGGCCCGGTGGGAGCCGTCGCAAACTCCCCTCCCCCCAGCCCCCCCCCCTCCCCGGGCAAGGATACAACTCGAACAGTTGGCTGATAGGCGTGCGCTCTCCAGACATGGCGTCTCCTTCCGGCCCGGGGACGTTCGGAGCCCGTGGGGCATGCGGAGTCCACAGGCTGCCACCGCTCCAACGGGTAACTTGGCAGCGCCTGTTTGGACCTTCAGGGCCACCCTGGGGGCGACAGCGGTAGCCACTTTGATAGCGATGATCACCGATGGGGCCAGGAAGGCTATCAGGGCCTCTGGAGACTTGGACACCCTGGTCACCTGGGCCGGCGGGGCCTCTGGGGCCACCCTGGCCGTCGAAGCTGCGGCGACCACCCTGGCCGTCGTAGTTACGGCGACCACCCTGGATGTTGTAGTTGCGGCGGCCACCCTGGCCATCGTTGGCACTGCGGCGACCACCCTGGCCGTCGTAGTTGCGGCGACCACCCTGGCCGTCGTAGTTGCGGCGACCACCATGGCCGTTGTAGCTGCGGGGGCCACCCTGGCCGTCGTTGACGCTGCGGCGACCACCGTGGCCGTTGTAGTTGCGGGGGCCACCGTGGCCGTTGTAGTTGCGGGGGCCACCGTGGCTGTTGTAGTTGCGGGGACCACCCTGGCCGTTGGCGCTGCGGCGACCACCCTGAGTGTTGTAGCTGCGGCGGCCACCCAGGCCATAGGCACCTGAGGCTTCACGCTCCACGCCACCCGGGTAGTCATCCGCGGAACTCATGGTGGCTCCTCGACAGTCTAATCTGACTGAGCACGCACGGGGCCCCACAGGAAGCAGTGGATCCTCGCAGCCGGGCGTGGCCGAGACACTAAAACTCCAGTGAAGCTCCTCCCCTGACGGCGTGGAGAGCAGCCACGCGCCTGCGCAGAGGATGCTGGGCCTGTGACTATTTCCCGCCAAGCCAGCCCTGGCAAGGACCCGGAAGACTGTGGGCGCCCTCGGGCAGCTTCGTCCCCTAGCGTGCACTGTGACTCTAGTTGTTAGGTGCCGTGGATTCGGTTCTGACTCATAACAACACTGCTTGGGATTTCCGAGGCTTAAAAAAAAGAGTTAAATGCTCTTGAGTCAATTCTGGCTCATAGCGATTCTGTACAGGGTTTCCCGAGGAACAGCTGGTGGGTTTGAACCGCCGACCTTATGGTTCGCAGTCCAGTACTTCTCCTACAGCGCCACACCACACGTTGCTGAAGCAGAAAGCCTTACCTTTCTCCCCGTGGGCGGACTTGAACTGCGGACCTTCTGGTTCACAATCCTGTGGTTGTTGTAGGGGGTGCCTGCGCAAACAGACTCTTGTGGACGCGGCTGGATGCATGCTCAGTTCCTTCCCAGGTCAACTATGCCATGTTGTGGTTGTGGAAAGACTAAGGCTCCCTCGAAGGAGCTCTGGTAGCATAGTGGTTACGAATCGGGGCTGCGAACTGCAAGGTCAGCGGTTCGAAACTACCAGCCGCTCCGCGGGAGAAAGAGGAGGCTTTCTGCTCCTGTAAAGATTTACAGCCTCAGAAACCCTGTTCAGGGTCGCTATGGGTCAGAACCAACTCCACGGCACTTAACAACAACAACAACAATGTGAGGTTGGCCCAGTCGGGCAGTGTTTTGTTCTGTTGTGCATACGGTCGCTATGAGTCAGCACCGACTCGATAGCACCTAACAACAACAACGATGCCCTGGTGTGGTGCTGTGGGTTAATGCGCTGGACTGCAAAGTCTGTTGGAACAGCAGGTTGGCGGCTCAAGCTCACCAGCTGCTCCTTGGAAACCCTATACTGGGTCGCTGTGGGTCGGAACCAACTTGATGGCACTTAACAACAACAATGCCCCGGAGTCCTGGTTTGGCACTGCAGGATAATGTGCTGGACTGAAAGGTCGGTTTGAACCACAAGGTTGGTGAATCAAATCCACCAGCCGCTCCTCAGAAACCCTACACAGGGTTTCTATGAATCGGAACTGACTCCTTGGCACTTAACAATAACAACAGCAAATGCCCTGGTAGCGCTGTAGGATAAGAACTGAACTGCTAACCGCAAGGTTGCCATTTCAAACCCTTCAGTTGCTCTGCAGGAGAAAGATGAGGGGTTTTTTTCTCTCAAAAACACTGACAGCTTCACAAAAGCAAGAAGTGACTGGCTTACATGCTTTCAAGAGGGAACCTAGATCCAGAGGGCCTGGAGGAAGGTAGACTCTCCACTGAGTAGTATTCAATCTGTCTAGGCGGGGCTGATGCAATGAAATACAGATGGGTCTCTTGTGGTACAATAGTGAACAATTATTATCAGGACTAATTGTGAGGGTTGGAAATGTAAAGGTAGACGTTTTATAGCAAGGAGGGGAGTGATTAACTTTTCAGTCTAAGAGTGGAGGTCCCTAGGACCATCAAGGGAGAAGAGCAGAGAGCGGGACCCTACCCAGAGAAGCAGTGATGCCTGAAATGGAGCCAGAGATGATGACATGGAGCGATGGAGCAGCTGGAGACTTTAGATCCAGAGAGGGAGAGTGACTGTGTGCTGAAGACCTGGGGGGTACAGGGGGAAGGATCGCATGGAGGGGATTGTAACCATGGCAATGAGACGATATACTATAGAATGAATGTAAAACCAATGTTCTCCCATGTAAACTATCACATAATTCACAATAAAACATTTAAAAACGAAAACAAAAACCACTGACAGCTTCAGAAACCATCTTCAGTGGCCAACGGACTGGATGGTGATAGGTTTTCTGGTTTTCATGCTTGAGAAGACCACAGAGCGCCTGCTCAAACAATCCCTCCTTGGCAGCCAGGGGCTCCGAGTGAGAGGCTAGGCACGTAGACGCCCCCGCCCTGACTCCTAATTTGCTTGTCCATTCCTTCCTGTGGGTCAAGGCATAACCCCCAGAAAGGGTGCCTCTGGTCACCTCCCACTGGCTGGTGGGCTGGGGGTGGCGTGGGAGGAGGCTCGTCCCCAGTGTCCCTCTCCTCTGCCCTGGCCTCTCCGGCCTAGGGGTCCCAGGGATTCGCCAAGCCCTTCTCTCCCGCAGCGCTGGCAACACCTGACGCAGCCCGTGTGGGGCCCCCACCACCTGGAGTACAGAGCTCAGGACTCGGATGTCAGGGGCCTGACCACCCTGACCCCAGTATCCGAGAGCAGCAAGGTCGTGGTGGTGGAGAGTGTCATGTGACAGCAGCGGCCTCCGCAGAGCCCTGGCCTGGCCAGCTCGGGTCACCAGCTCCCCCTCTTGTAGCCATAGCAGCTTGTGCTTTAGCCCCTGCCGTGCCCCTCCAGGGGGCCTGCCTTTCCCTGAGAGTCTTGGGGTCTGCCTGGGGGTGGGGGGAGGCCGAGAAGCACCGCAAGTGCTAGCTAAAATAATTTTTCCATTTTGAATAAAACGCAAAAAATATCACAACCCACCAAAAATAGATTCCTCTTACCTTCCCCCCACTCCCCACCCCCCGCCTGCAGTCCAGCTGGCGTAGCTGCTTCCCCGACCCCCCTTCCACCCAGGCGCCCCTAGTCCCACTGTCCCGTGGCCCCCTGCCTCTCTGGGCTCCGCCCCTGCAGCACCCCTGCCCTGGGGGGCCCTTCGCCCCAGAACCAGCAGAGGCTGCCTTGGGAGCCTGAAGAGGAGCCGGGGAGGGGCAATGACGGAGGCCAAGATGGCAGGTCGGCTACACCCTCCCTCATCCCGAATGTAGAAGCTGAGTGAGGCAGCCAGCAACGGAACCTCGTGGTTCCTGCGCCAATCACCGCGGCTATCCATTGCGTGCTGAGCCCTGGTGTGGCACTGTAGAATAGGCACTGGACAGCTAACCAAACAGTTGGTGGTTCAAACCCACCAGCCGCTCTTTGGAAACCCTGTACAGGGTCAGTATGAGTCGTTAACCGACTGGACGGCACTTCACAGCAACCGCATCCATCGTGTGCGCTTGTGAGTGGGTAAGCATGCATCTGGAGCTTGTAACTGGAGCAAAGGTGGAACCCGGGCCTGTGAACAAACTAGGCTTGTACTACCGTTGTTTTCACAAGTAGCCTGGGTATTATAGATCTTACTAATGTTTGTTAATATGATAGGGGATAATGAAGTCTCAATGTTTTACTGTTCATTTCTCTGATTTTTAGCGAGGTCAAACATATTTGTATTTCATAATTCGATACTTTTCTTTCGGTAGTTCGCCTGTGAATTGCGTATCTATGATTTTCTGATTGGTTGTTTGCCTGCCTTTTTCTTAGTGATTTCTATGAGTTCTTATATAGTCAGGATATTTGTTGTTGTTAAGTGTTGTCGAATGAGGATTCATACCAACCCTGCACAGGGTTTCTGAGGACCAGCTCATGGATTTCAGTAGCCCACCTTCTGGTTAGCAATACGTGCTTAAGGTGCCAAACCACTACAATGCCACACCAAGACTCCAGTTTTGAAATTAAGGATATGGTGGTGGTGGTGGTGTGCGGTGGAGTCAGTTCTGACTCATGGGCTTCCTGGGACAGAAAGTCTCATCTTTCTCCCACCGAACGGCTGGTGGTTTCGAACTGCTGACCTTGAAGTTAGCATCCCGACTTGTAACCACTATGCTACCAGAGCACCTTATTAAGCAGGCATTACAAATACATTTCCCGTGGTCTTCCTTTAACTTTCTTTATTACACAGTTTACATCATTTAAAATTACTATACAGTTAAGTCCGTCACATTTTCTACTATAGTTTCAGGCTTCCAAACCAAGAGTATGAAAATACAATGCCAACTGTGAGAACTGGAACTCAGAACTGCCCTGGAAATTTTTGGAAAGTTTCGGCCTTTGACAGTGTGCTTATTTTAGTGGAGAACATTTGTTTTCCTTCTCTGTCATTTTTCCACCTTACACAGGTTATTATTATTATTATTATAAATTATTACTTTACTTTTGTGGACTTTACTGGGTCATAATACATTTTCTTACTGTCTTTTCTTCTGGTTGCCTAGGGCTTCCAGGTCAGAAGGGACCTGGATGAGGTAGAGGAGTACTAGATGAAGTACTTACATCAGAGCTTCTGTTTAAATAATTCACCTTCCCCTTACAGATTTTCAATATCAACTTTGTTATGTAATAAGCGGCCAAACCTTAAGTCCATTATCTGTCTGGGTGTGAGCCAGCGTCACACTTCTCTTATTGTTGTTGTTAAGTGTGTCAAGTGGGTTTCAACTAATAGCAACCCTGGATAGGACTTCTGAGAAGAGGCTGGTGGGTTTGAATTGCTGACCTTGAGGTTAACAATCCAGTGCTTACAATACCACACCAGGACTCCACTTCTCTCTTTGTTGTTGTTGTTGTTGTTGTTAAGTGCCGTGGAGTCGGTTCCGACCCATAGCGACCCTGAACAGGGTTTCCGAGGCTGTAAGTCTTTACGGGAGCAGAAAGCCTCATCTTTCTCCCGCGGAGCAGCTGGTAGTTTCAAACTGCTGACCTTGCGGTTTGCAGCCCG
>NW_006408937.1:162063-171672 GCF_000296735.1 Chrysochloris asiatica | reverse complement strand
GAAAATATTCATCAATGTCAAGAAAACAATCTTGGGATTTTTCCAAATACGGGGTGACATTTAGCTAACACACAAGTACCACTTCATGGAGGCTGCATCCAGTACATTTGGGAACCAGAACAATGTGCCTTCCTCAGACACCAACACGAACTCCCTGTACCTTTCCAGGCTGCTGAGCAGGCCCCAGGCAGTACCAGGCAAGCTCTGTGTCTGTTGTGAATATGACAAAAGGACAAGACTGTCTAAAGACGCAGGCGACAGGATGTCAGCACACAAGAAGATTAAACACAAATCTAGGGTCATTCATTTCCTTCCCCACCCCCACCCGGAGACATGTAATGGTCGTTAAATACTTTAGAGAAAAGAAAAATCTTTGTGAAAACCAACTTTTTCAACAAATTCATCATCTATGTTGTCCTTATTCTCAGCCTCCTAATCATTTTCATTATCATCTTGTTCATTCGCTTCCTCCTTTTTCTCTCTTTCTCTAACTCAACAGCTCTATTTATTTTAAATGGGAGGGCCAGGGATTCTGTTCTGTGTATGATACAATCTTCTTTCCGTATTTTTCTCCATCTGAATAACTTTATCATCTGCCCATTTTTCCCCACTTATCTTATAGCATCTACCATGGAAAGGGTAGGACGTTGTCCCTTGACTGTAGTTTGTGTTCATTCATTCCTAGGGAAGCTTCGACAAGTGACCACAAACTGAGTGGATTCATAGAACAGAAATTGATTCTCTCACAGTTCTGGAGGCTCAAAGTCCAAGGTCAAGGTGTTGGCAGGCCCATGTGTTCTCTGTGGAGCAATTAGAGGAGAATCTGCTCCAAGCCTTTCTCTTAGCTTCTGGGGTTTCCAGAGAGCCGTGGCACTCCTTGCTTTGTCGACACATCACTTCAGTCTCTGCCTCCAGCCTCACATGGGCTTCTCCTTGTGTGTCTGCGTCTCTTCTTGTAGATTAGAACCCACCCTAATCCAGCTTCACATTATCTGAACTTGATTACAAGTCGTTACAATTGACAACAGGGCTCTGAGCAGGTGACTCAGACTATGAGTAAGTTGATTATGATGCAAGTAGAGTACCTCATTTTTAAAATGAATTTTTCATTAATATTGCCTTTTATTAAGGAGCTCTGGTAGTGAAGTGGTTACAAGTCGGCTGCTAATCTCACGGTCAGCAGTTCGAAACTACCAGTGATTCCACAGAAGAAAGATGAGGCTTTCTGCTCCCATAAATATTTACAGCCTCGGACATCCTATTCAGGAAAGATCCATCTGACGTCAGCAATGATCTCTCTCCTTCCACATCCTCATCTGAATCCAACTTGAACCTATGACAGTCCCCGGTCAATGGACTGTTGCAACCGTTTTTGAATTTAGCAAAAATTTACTTGCATGTGATATTAATGATATTTTCCGATGGTTTCTGCCTTCTGCTGGGTCACCTCTTTTTCTGCATCAGTCAGCATTTTGCCCATAGAATCCTTCAATCTTGGAAGTGGAGGCTTGAATAGCTCTCTCAGCTTAAGGAATGCTGAGCATGTTCTTTCTTTCCTTTTGCTTTTCTAACTCCAGGTCTTTGCACATTTCATCATAATACTTGACTTTGTCTTCTTGAGCTATCGTTTGAAATTTCCTGTTCAGCCTTTTACTTCCTCATTTCCTCCATTTGCATCTCTATGCTGGAGAACTAGTTTTACAGTCTCTTCTGACATCCATTTTTGTCTTTTCCTTCTTTTCTTGTCTTCTTAATGACCTTTTGCTTTCTTCATGTATGATGTTCTTTGTTTTGGGGGTTTTTTAAAAAAAGTTTTTATGGCGAATTATATGGTTTTACTTGGGAGAACATCAGTTTGGTAGTGTAGTGGTTATGAATCAGGCTGTGACGCTTAAGGTCAGCAGTTTGAAACTACCAGCTGTTCCGTGGGAGAAAGATGAGACTTTCTGCTCCCGTAAAGAGTTATAACCTCGGAAACCCTGTAAGGGTCGCTATGGGTCAGAACCGACTCCACAGCACTTAACAACAACAACAACAACATCAACACTCACAGAAGCAGCAGTCAAGAAATCAAACAACGTATTGCATTAGGCAAATCTGTTGCACAAAACCTTTCAAAGTGTTGAAGAGCAAAGATGTCAACTTGAGGACTAAGGTGCGCCTGACCCAAGCCATGGTATTTTCAATAACCTCATATGCATGTGAAAGCTGGACAGTGAATAAGGAAGACCGTAGAAGATTTGTTGCTTTTGAGTTGTGGTGTTGGAGGAGAATACTGAAAGTGCCATGGGCTGCCAAAAGAACCAACAGATCTGTTTTGGAAGAAGTGCAGCCAGAGTGCTCCTTGGAGGCCAAGGTGGCCAAACTTCGTCTCTCATACTTTGGACATATTGTCCAGAGGGAACAGTCGCTGGAGAAGGATATCATGTTTGGTAAGGTAGAGGGTCAGAGATGGATTGGCCAAGTGGCAGCATCGATGGACTCAAGTGTGACAACAGCAGTGAGGTTGGCCCAGGATTAGGCAGTGTGTCGTTCTGTTGTGCATAAGTACCGACTCCATGGCACCTAACAGTAACAACATCATATTTCATTTCATTGCAATGATTACAGTCCCCTCTGTGCATCATCAAACAACCAAAGGGTATATACCCCACAGGCCTGCCCCCTGGCCGACAGCACACAGCCCCTCTCCCTCCCTGAGTCCAGTGTCCCCAGCCACTCCATCTGTCAGCGTTTCTGCCTCCATTTCTGGCATCACTGCTTCTCTGGGTAGGGTCCCACACTCCACTTTTCTTACTTGATGGTCCCAGGGACCTCTGCTCCTAAACTGCAAAACCAATCACTCCCCTCCTTTTGTTACAAAACGTCTACCTTTACATTGCCAACCCTCACAGTCAGTCCTGATAGCAATTATTCACTATTGTACCCCAGGAGTCTTATCCCCATCTCATTTCATTAGCCCCGTCCCAACAGGTTGGAAGTCATTCAGTGGAGATTCTACCTTCCCCCACCTCATCTGGAACTAGGCTCCCTCTTGAAAGCTTCTTGCCTTTATAGTCCCCCCTCCCTATTTTGGGTAGCCAATGTCTAAGTTGCCCATCCCTGTCAACACTGTGTACTGATGGGATAGAAGTGATCCTCGCTGTAAAGATTTGTTCCCTTTTTTGAGCTATTGCATCCATAAGTATAGGAGTATAGGAGTCCTGATGTGGCATTGTGGGCTAATTCGTCAGACTGCAAAATCATTTGAACTGCAAGGTCTGTGGTTCAAGCTCACCAGCTGCTCCTTGGAAACCCGATAAAGGGTCGCTATGGGTCGGAATCAACTCGACGGCACTTAACAACAACACATCCATAAGTATAGGTAAAGTTCATCATCTTCTTTCTTCTTCTAGTCAAGTTCTGATCATCCAGCCGTTGAAGCCCGGTCAAGTGGGTATTGTCTGCACATATGGGTGTTCTTGTGCATCTCCCCTCACTTCATATCAGCTAGACGCTTCACTCTCCGCTCTAGTCCTCTGTGGCCAAGTCACTGCCTCTGGGCCCAGGAGTCCCCGGGTCTTGCCATACTGCTGGCCAACCTGGTCTCCACCCGGGTTCATAGGAGTCTATTGAATGTGGTTGGACCCAGATCCCAACTCCATTGCTGTTTTTAACCCCTCTTCCCCTTATCGGTGACCAGCGTGGTCACCAGCCAGACCACATGACTGCTCGTGTATTCCCCTTGAGTCTTAGTTTTGGAAGGGGGTTTGCTCTGAGGGGACCTGACCACTTGCCTTGATGGCTCCTGGGCGAACAACTTGCTTATTCTTGTAGTAGTCAATCAGACTGCCCTTATTGTTTTTGATTTTTCCTGCTGGTCTTTCTTTCATGAAGTATCTTCTAGCCACTCCAGGCTGGTCTCCTTGTCCTTTCAAGTGGAAATTTCCCACCTCAGACGATCCTGGATAGGGTTCAGGATTCCACCTATGGTTTTATGGAATGCAAAGGCTCCACAGGAAGCTTCCTTCACTGGGCAACTTCTAGCCCTCTTTAAGGTATTCCAATCAGTTGTAGGCTGAAGAGGGACTTACAAGCTTTCTATTGTGATGTTTCTGGCTATTCCGTTCTCTCCCCCCCAAGTGTCTATTTCACAGTGGTAGGCAAGGGAAACCAAGATTCAAAAGACAGCCAAGAATCTTAACATTATTCCCCTGTTTTACCCATTCAAACCATCCTCAATCCCTATATCCTGGAGCCCTGTTGTTCCAGCGTTGTGCATACATCATCATTTACCTCTGTCCCACTTTGCCCATGCAAACCTGCCTAACTTCTCCCATTCCCCTCCCCCTTTTTGTGTATTGCCCCCCTGCCCCTCCAGCACCCAAGCTATCCTGTATCTATTCCCTACCCTGTGCTCCACCTTTCCCTCCCTCCCTCCCCTCCCCGCATCCCCCGCATGTATGGTGTTCTTGATGTCATTCCAAATTTCTTCTTGTCTTCAGTCATTAGTGTCTAATGCAAAAAAAAATCTGTTCTTCAAATGATCTCTAAATTTAGGTGGGATATATTCAAGGTTATATTTTGACTCTTGTGGACTTTTTTCCATTTTCTTCAGCTTCAGCCTGGACTTGAATATAAGCAATTGATGGTCTGTTCCACAGTCTGTCCCGGTCTTGTTTTGGCTGACGATGAGCTTTTCCACCATCTCTTTCCACAGATGTAATCAATTTTATTTCTATGTATTCCATCTGGTGTATAGCTGTCATTTATGTTGTTTAAAAAGGTATTTTCAATGAAAGAGTCACAAAATTCTATTATGTGATCTCCAGCATTATTTCTATCACCAAGGCCATATTTTCTAACTACTAATCTGGTAGCTCTGATAGCGTAGTGGTTACAAATCAGGCTGCGAACCACAAGGTCAGCAGTTGCAAACTAACAGCGTTTCCGCGGGAGAAAGATGAGGCTATCTGCTCCCGTAAAGATTTATAGCCTCAGAAACCCTGCTCAGGGTCACTATGGGTCGGAACCGACTCGCTGGCACTTAACAACAACAACAATCCTTCCTCTTTGTTTCTAATCTTTGCATTCCTATCACATCTTGATTGCATGTTAGATCAATTTCAGACTGATAAAGTTGGTAGAATTCTTCAATTTCATCATCACTGACTTAGTTGTTGATGTGTACATTTGAATAATGGTTGTATTAACTGGTATTCCCTGTGTTATTGTTGCTACATGCTGTTGAGTTGATACCGACTCATAGCAACCCTGTTGGGATTTCCGAGGATGGCTGGTGGTTTTGAATTGCTGACCTTGCAATCCATCCGGTGCTTATTCTACAGACTATCACAGACAGCATTATACTTCAATATCAATCTTGAAATGTTCTTTTTTTAAAAAAATGTTTTGTTGTGAATGATGTGATAGTTTACATGGGATAACATTAGTTTTACATTCATCCTATCGTATATCGTTTCATTGCCATGGTTACAATCCCCTCCATGTATCATCCACCAATCAAAGGGTATACCCTGCAAGTCTCCCCCCCCCCCCCGGTCATCAGCACACAGCCCCCTCTCCCTGTTCTTTTTGATGATGAATATGATTCCATTCCTCTTCAATTTGTTTTTCCCCAGCATAGTAAAGCATGTCAGAATCAAAATGGCCAATCCCAGCCCATTTCATCTCACTAATGCCTACAATATTGATCTTTATGCATTCCATTTCATTTGCAACAGCTTTCAATTTTCCTAGATTCATACTTTGTATGAAGTATGTATGGTGACCATTATAGAATGCTGCTGGAGTCCTGGTGTGGCGCTGTGGGTTAATGCGCTGGACGGCAAGGTGGCTTTGAACGGCAAGGTCGGGTGTGTGTGCGCGTGTTCTTGCTTTCTCTTACGGTATCGCACTGGCTAAACCCTGCAAACACTGCAGTGGGATAGACGTGGTGAGAGTTGATATGTTTGCCTTGTTCTTAATCATAGTGGGAAAGCATGCACTATTTCATCAATTAGTACTATGTTATTGGTTTCATAGATAGACTTTATCACATTGAAGAAGTCTATTCCTAATTTTCAGAGAAATTTATCGTAAATGGCTGCTGATTTTTCTCATATAATAAATTGGGATTTTGCAGATATTTGTAACTTTTACCAATATACCTGACCAAAAATAGAACCAGATCTCATCTTGTTGACTACCTACCTAGAATCAGTCTGATTTATTAGCTAAATTTCGGAAAGGAGGTCTGCAATAAAAGAGGAAACATATTTGAAAACCTTCTAAATAGTTCTGGTTGATAGACTCTTTTGAGATTGTCCTCTAAGCTCTTTTATTCTTGCCTTCAAGAAACAACCCCAAGTATTTAATAAGGGTAAGCAATAACTTTGTCAAGAATTTTGTTTCGGGATGTGTGGGGGGGGAGGTCAGGAAGACTTTTTTTCCTTTTCAAATCGAGATGACTACTGTGAAATTTGACTATAGTGGGATATAAAGGATGTTATGTTTCAAAGATCTAAAAATCTTGATTAATTGTCTTGTTTTGCCTTTGTCGTCATCCAAGTTAATATGTGCCTTGGTGTGGCACTGTAGATCCGCACTGAACTGCTAATGGCGCGATTGGCAGTTCAAACCCACCAGCCACTCCTTAGAAACCCTAAACAAAGTCACTGTGAGTCCGAACCGAGTCTACGGCACTTAACCGCAATAACCGTCTAGTCAGTGATTTACCCTCCCACCCCTGGTAACCATTTAGAAAAAAGGTTTCTTTTGTTTTTGTGTGAAGACCTTTCCTTGATTTTTGACTATAGTAGTCCCATACAATATTGGTCCTTTTGTGATTGTCTAATTTCACTCAGCAGATTGTACTTTAGGTTCATCTATTTTATGAAGCGTTTCACAGATGCATCATTACTTCACATTTCAGAGTATTCCACTATGTGTTGTTGAGTGCCATCGAGCCAGTTATGACTTATAGTGGCCGATTTCCAAGGCTTTAAATCTTCCCGGGAACAGAAAGCCTCATCTTTCTCCCATGGAGCAGCTGGAGGGCTCGAGCCCCAGACCTTGTGGTTCCCAGTCCCGTACTTATCGTATGGAGCCACTCGCTCCTTCTACTATCTGTATGTAGCATAATTTGTTTATCCACTCTTCCATTGATGGCCATATGGGTTGTTGTTTCAATCTTTTTGATGACTGTTAAGTTCGAAAAATCCTTTTCTTTCTTTTCTGCATCTACTGAGATGATTATATGGGTTTTCTCATTTATCTTCTTAATATTGTGAATTTACTATGATTAGGTTTTTAATATTAAACCAACCTTCCATTGCTGGGATAAAGCCCACGTTACCATGATGCATCAGTATTTTTGCATTGTTGTGGGTACAATTGCTTAAGGATTTTTGCGTATCGGTTCATGTTGTTGTTGTTGTTAGGTGCCATCAAGTTGGTTCTGACTCATAGCCTCCCTATGCACAAAGAATGAAGTCCTGCCCAGTCCTGTGCCATTTTGTTGTCATGTGTAAGCCAATGATTGCAGCCACTGTGCCAATTCATCTCCTTGGGGGTCTTGCTCTGTTTTGCTGACCCTCTACTTTGCCATGATGTCTCTTTCCAGGGACTCGTCTCTCCTTCTTAATATGCCCAAAGTATGAAAGATGAAGTCTTGCCATCCTCACTTCCGAGGAGCACTCCGGCTGCACTTCTTCCAAGACAGATTTGTTTGTTCTTTTGGCAGTCCATGGTACTTGCAATATTCTTCGCCAACAACATAACTCAAATGAATTGATTTTTCTCCTTTTTTCCTTATTCATTGCCAAACTTTTCCATGCATATGAGGCGAAGGAAAATACCATGGCTTGGGTCAGGCACACCTTAGTCCTCAAAGTGACATTTTTGCTCTTCAATACTTTAAAGAGGTTATTATTGTTAGGTGCCATTCAGTTGGTTCTGACCCATAGCTACCCCATGTGCTACAGAATGAAACACCATCTGGTCCTGTGTGAATTCATTGTTGTGTCAGTCCATCTTGTTGGGGGGTCCACACTTCTCCAAAGACTGATTGATCCTGACAATATGTCTAAAGAATAAGACTTATGCTGACTTCATAAAATGAGTTGCAATGTGTTCCCTACTCATCTGTTTTCTTAAGGAATTTTTGTAAGAATGGTATTATTTCTTCTTACAAAGTCTGCTGAAATTCTCCAATAAAGCCATAAAGATGACTTTTAATTATGCACTCCACTTCTTTAACTGATAATAATTTAAATCAAACTTTCTATTTCTTCCTGGGTACATTTCTGAAATTTCTGTTTTTCCAGAAATGTGTCCATTTCATCTAAGTTATTCAATTTATTGGTATAAAGTTTTACTTTTATTTTTATGTCTGTAGGAGGTGCTATAAGATAAATACTGGGCTGAGAACCACAGAATTGACGGTTCAAAACACCAGCTGCTCCTTGGAAACCCTATACAAATTCGCTGTGAGTTGGAACCGACTCGACGGCACTTAACAACAATAGCATAAGTAGTAACGTCTCCTTCTTTAGTTTCTGAAATTGGTTGTTTGTCTCTCTCTCTGTATTGTTTAGCCAGCTAAGAGTTGATCAATTTGTTGGGATTTTCAAGGGACAAACTTTTGGTGGTGTTAACTTTCTTAATAATTTAATCTGTGTTTTTTCTTTGGCTTCTTTTATTTTGGCAATTTCTATCCTTCTACTTACTTTGGATTTACTTTACTCTTTTATGTATTTATTTTTACCTTCTTAGTGGGAAAACTTAATTCATTGAGTTAATACTTTTTTTCTTTCCTAATAAAAGCATTAAAACTATACATTTCCTTCTAGGCATTTTCTTAAGGAGCAGTGGGTTAAGTGTTGGGCTGCACACTGCAAGATTGGCAGTTCGAATCCACCAGGGACTTGGAGGGAGAAAGATGCAGCTTTTTGCTCCTGTAAAAAAATGTATAGTCTGGTTTCCATGGAGGCGGGGCTTGATGGCAGACTAGACAAAAGCGCTGTGCAGACCGTCTTTAACAAAACCATGGAAAACTGGATGAAACAGATTCAGAGGATGGTCCCAGAACTCTGAGTTTCAGATAAGGGGATAAATGAATGGATTGAGTGCCTACCTAGAGAAAGATTTTAAACAGACCTAGAAAGGAGGGAACTTCGGATTTGGGGCTGCCAGTGTGTCCACTGAAACCGTTTTGAAAGGGGGTGAGCAGAGTGAGGGACAAGAGAGCCCTCCCATTGCAGAATCCTTCCAGCGACTTGCAGAGAGAAAGGTGCAAATATTATTTTATTTTTGTTCTTTTTCTTTCTTTCCTTTTTCTCTTTCTGTTCATTTCCTCTCTGGAGACCTGAGGTGAGACCTATACAATAGACATCCCAAGGGAAGGTCCTGCACTACGTGGTTCCCACAGCTGGGTGCAGAAACGAAGGGGAAGGAGACAACACAAAGAACCCACGGCAGCAGTCTTTTCCAAATTAGGTCTGGTCAGCCCTGGGCTGGTTCTTACTAGGAGAAAGAGCTGACCAGACTTGAGGCACAAATGGAACATCTTTAAATTCTTCACGCTGCTTTGAAAGCAAGAGTCCATTTGTTGTTGTTGTTGTTGTTGTT
>NW_006408937.1:158389-159718 GCF_000296735.1 Chrysochloris asiatica | reverse complement strand
CAACAATATACAGTGTATAATTGAACTCCCAGAAAGGTGCCACCCATCAGAAATCTGGTTTTCCACGCACCCCTGTCACTTCTGGGTATGTTACTGCTGAGTCGGTTTTGACCCATATCAACCCTGTATAGGGTTTCAGAGGAGCAGCTGCTGAGTTCCAACCGCTGACTTTGCAGTTCAAAGAAACCCTGCAGTGTAGTACCATACCAGGAATCTTGTGGCTTGGACTTTTTCAAACCAGTGGAGGAAAAATGCTGGGACAATTGCCCGAGTATTTGGCAGGACTTTGTTATTGTTAGGTGCCGTGGAGTCAGTTCTGACTCAGCAACCCTGTATAGAGTTTCTGAGGAGCAGCTGATAAGTTTGAAGCAGTTCAACCATCCTACGGCGCCACAGCAGGATTTCCGAGGAGCAGCTGGTGGGTTTGAACTGTCGAACTGGCTGTTAGCAGTCCTATGAGTATTAAGATATCAGACATTTAAAATTTCTTCTTAGGTACCTGACATTGTTCTCTTCTTCCAGGATGCTGTTTAGTTTCTTGGAAACAATATGTTCCTTTTGAGTCTTGCTTTTATGTTTTTTTTTCCACTGGAACCAGAGTGGCTTTTAAGGTAGCATGAATATATTCCAACCACCCACCAGCCACTCCTCAGAAACTTTATACAGGCCCACTAGGAATCAAAACCGACAAGAAGGCACACTAGACAGCAACACCAACCGTGGCAAACCCCGGCTGAATACTCTACCAGATAGCCCCTGAACGCTGAGCTTTTCCATTCTGGTGGGCGGGGACAGGGCCATGCCTGGACCCGCTTGAGCCAAGCTCAGCGTGGAGCTCATGGCCACCCTCTGGCTGTCTTTTCTTCAGACTCATCATCTCACAGACATGTGCTGTTGAGGGCTCTGCTGCATACCTGAGGGAACCCTCTGTCCTCCACGGTTCTCTGCCTCAGCAGCTCTTGATCCATAGGACAATGGACTTGACCGATGGACTTCAATCTGTCTGACCTCCACCCCCCATGCTGTAAAGATCAGCGGCATCTGCAGCCCTGGTTGCAGATATGGAGAGCTGGAGTTGCTAGCTTAGCTATGTAAAATCGTGTGCCAAATACTCTCACCCTGGCATTGCCCACCTCCCTGCCTCCTCCATACCCTGCAGTTTCAGGAACACTGGAAGCCAGCCAGAATTGTTGTTGTTGTTAGATGCCATCGAGTCAGTACCGACTCATAGCGACCCTATGCACAACACAATGAACCACTGCCCCGTCCTGCACTAACCTCACAATCATTGTGACATTTGAGGCCATTGCTGCTGCCACTGTGTCAATC
>NW_006408937.1:156459-158019 GCF_000296735.1 Chrysochloris asiatica | reverse complement strand
CTTTTTTCCATTTGCTTTAGTATGTCTACGCTGGAGAGCAAATTTCAGATGTCTTTTTTATTGATCTTTTGTTTTCTTCCTGTATGATGTTCTTCATGTTCTTGAGATGGTCTCTACATTCGGTTGGAATTTTGTCTCTCATGGACTTGTTTTTATTTTTTTCAGCTTCAGCTCCAGGCCTTGTTTTGGCTAAAGCTATTGAGTGTTTCTACCATCTATACCCACAGAAGTAGTCAATTTGGCTCCTAGGTATTCTATCTGGTGAGGTCTATGTGTTTTGAATATATGTCATTGGTCTTGCAAAATTCTATCATGAGATCTCCAGCATCATTTCTATCACCAAGGCTATATTTTCCAGCTACTGATCCTTCCCCTTTGTTTCCAACCTTTGCATTCCAATCACCATTAATTATCAGTGTATCTTCATTGTACTTTTTATCAATTTCAGACTCAAGAAGTTGGTTGTTGTTGTTGTGAAGTGCTGTCGAGTCAGTTCTGACCCATAGCGACCCTGTATAGTGTTTTCGAGAACCAGCTGGTGAGCTTGAACCATGGACCTTGCAGTTCAAATGGCTTTGCAGTCTGGCTAATTAACCCACAGCGCCACACCAGGACTCCCAAGAAGTTGGTAGGATTCTTTAATTTCATCATCAGGGAGCTCTGGTAGTGTAGTGGTTATGAATCGGGCTGCTACCCTCAGGTCAGTTCAAAACTACCAGTGTTTCTACGGGAGAAAGATGAGGATTTCTGCTCTCAGAAACCCTATGCAGTGGCGCTATGAGTCGGAACTGACTCCATGGCACATAACCACCACCACTACCAGCTTTAGTGGTTGGTGTATAAATCTGAATAATAGTGGTATTAATTGGTCTTCCCAGTTGTTGTTAAGTGATGTCGAGTTGGTACCGACTCATAGAGACGCTGTATAGGGTTTCCAAGGAGTGGCTGGTGAGTTGGAACCGCTGAACTTGCAGTTCAAAGTGATCTTGCAGACCAGCGCATTAACCACAGTGCCACACCAGGACTCCCTGTAGGTGTATTATCCTATCACAGGCAACACTGTACATGAAATGTTCTTTTTAACAATGAAAGTGTCGCTGTTCTTCAATTTGTTGATTCCTGGATAGTAAACCATGTTGTTAAATTTATAATGGTCAATACCAGCCTATTTCAGCTCACTAATGTCTAGTATCTGGATCTTATGTTTCCATTGCATTTTTGACAACGTTCACTTTTCCTAGATTTGTACTTTCTACATCTCACATTGTGATTATTAATGGACGTTGACAGCAGTTTCTCCTCATTTTGGAGTTATCATGGCCAAGTTATGAGGCAGCTCTCCCCAGACGTGTTTTGAGGGCCTCCCCCCCTGAAGGGCTCATCTTCTGGTCCTAGCCGACAATGTTCTACTTACTGCTGTTCATAAGAGTCTCAAGGGCTAACTATTCAGCAGAAGTGGGTCTCTTTCTTCCTAGTCTGGCTTAGTGTGGAGCTCAGCTGAAACCTGCTGATCTTCAATTACCACGGACATAACTTAGAGCATCACAGCAACACACAGAC
>NW_006408937.1:144015-145097 GCF_000296735.1 Chrysochloris asiatica | reverse complement strand
GCGGCCGTGCCCGGGACCCCTTCCCTGGACTGTGTCCCAGCCCGGGATCCCTGCCATCCTAGCGCCGCCCAGGGAGCAGGCTGTGGGCGAGAGGCCCAGAGTCCACATGACGGAGCTCTGCACGCTCCCACCCTGTGGCGAGTGGTGGGTGAAGGGGGCACGTGGGGACAGACACACACTGCCCACAGCAACGCTGCCCCCACCCCGGTGTCCCCTTGGCCTCAGTCCCAAGGGCTGGGTCTCAGTAGCCTCAGGCCAAGGGACGGACACCAGAGGGACACGATGGACTTGGTCCAGTGCCACCTGACCCCCTCCCAGACTAGGCGGCCCCTGCCACTGTCTAGGTGGGCCCCGCCCCAGGGCCAGCCTGGCGGGAAAACAGTGGCGGGGAAAACAGTGGCGGGGAAAACAGTGGCGCGCCAGGCCTCCTTAGGCGGCAGCCTTTGCTCAGGCGCACTGGGGTCCAAGGACAGTTAAGGGGTGGAGCTGCCCGAACCGCCTCACTGTCTTTAAAATCACTGGTTCCTCATGGCATTCTGGGCAGGGCTAACCTGGCGGGAAACAGTCACGAGTTCCTGTCCGCAGGCGCGTCCCTTTGCACAGGCGCACTGGGTCCCATCGGGACCTAAAGAGCAGAGCTTCCTGACACTCTGGTGGGTCAGCGGCAGCATAGAGCGGCCAAGTGGTCAGGATGGACTCTGAGGGTAGTGGCGGTGAGGACCGCCAGAACGGTGCTTGTGGTGCAGGTGGTCCTGGCAACCCTGGGGGCGCGAATGTGGCGGGAGCTGAGGACGCTACAGGCGGCGGAGCTCCCCAAGCCCAGGGGCCCTCGGTCGGCAATGAGTCGGGTGCGAACGCGTCTTCCGGGGAAGGGGCGTCCGAGTCCACAATTTTGGAGTTGTATCCTTTCTCAGGGGTCGTGTTGGCGAGGGGATCTGCGGTGGGGGGCGCAGGAATTGGGCTCCGGGGTGTGGTTCAGAGGAATTGGGGGTTGGAGGTTCGGCGCAGGGATTCGGCGTCCATTTTAATGGATGCAGGAATTGGGGGAGGGCGCAGGAATTGGGCATCTGGTGTGGTGGGTG
>NW_006408937.1:118680-142749 GCF_000296735.1 Chrysochloris asiatica | reverse complement strand
GGGGGGCACAGGGATTGGAGGTCGGAGGTGTGAACACAGGGATTGGGCTCCTGGGTGGGGGGCACAGGAATTGGGGGTTGCAAGTTTCCGCGCCGGGATTGGGCATCTGTTTTAATGGGTACAGGATTTGGGCATTCGGTGTGGTGGGTGCAGGAATGAGGGGTTGGGGGTGGGTGGCACAGGGATTGGAAGTTGGTGCTGTGGGCGCAGGGTTTGGGCATCCAGTGTGGGGGGGGCACAGGAATTGGGGGTTGGAGGTTCGGCGCAGGGATTTGGTGTCCATTTTAATGGGTACAGGAATTGGAGGTGGGCGCAAGAATTGGGCATCCGGTGTGGTGGGTGCAGGAATGAGGGGTCTGGGTGGGGGCACAGGGATTGGAGGTCACGTGAGTGAGCGGAGAAATTGGGCCCCGTGATGGGGGGCACAGGAATTTGGGGTTGGAGGTTCGGCGCAGGGATTTGGTGTCCATTTTAATGGGTGCAGGAATTGGGGGTGGGCGCAGGAATTGGGCATCCGGTGTGGTGGGTGCAGGAATGAGGGGTTGGGGTGGGGGTCACAGGGATTGGAGGTCGGAGGTATGGGCGCAGGTTTTGGGGTTCTGCGGTGGGGGCACAGGAATTGTGGGTTGGAGGTTCTGTGCAGGGATTTGGCGTCCATTTTAATGGGTGCGGAAATTGGGGTTGGGTGCAGGAATTGGGCATCTGGTGTGGTGGGTGCAGGAATTAGGGATTGGGGTGGGAGGCACAGGGATTGGAGGTCTTGTGTGTGAGTGCAGGGTCTGGGCTCCAGGGTGGGGGGCACAGAAATTGGGGGTTGGAGGTTTGGCGCCGGGATTGGGCGTCCGTTTTAATGGGTGCAGGAATTGGGCATTTGGTATGGTGGGTGCAGGAATTAGGAGTTGGGGTGAGGGGGACAGGGATTGGAGGTTGGGGGTATGGGCGCCGGTTTTGGGGCTCTGGGTGGGGGCACAGGAATTGGGGGTTAGCTTGGGCAGCTCCGGCCTGGTCCATAGCGCCTTAACAGTGCTGCAGTTCCATGATGGTGCCTTTCCTGTCCTACGCGGAGGCAGATATCGCCCGCAGGTCCCTGGGCCCAGTGGCTGCGCCCTACGGAGTGTTGGTCAACGAGGAGATCAGGGTGACCGGCAATGACCTGACTGTGTGAGTGTCCGCGGGACTGCCGGGGTTGATGGGGCGCTCTGCTGGCTGCCTGACCACACTGTCCTCTTACTTCCATTGTAGCCGCCTGACGGCCGAAGACTCCAACCAGCTCCAGATCGCCATCGCCTACCTGGTCACCCAGCTCTACATGGTGGTACGGATCATGCAGCGCTTCCGGATCCCGTTCTCTACCAAGCGGCGGCCTGGGAAAGGCGGCTGAGGCTCAGGGCCCCTGTGCACGGTGTCCCTTTGGGTTGAAGGGGTCCCCAATGGTTGTCCCCGCAGAAAATAAAGCTTCGCTTCCACTCGAGTCTGGGCTCCTTCTAGCTGCGACACCTCTAGAGCGTCCTGCCTTGTTCTGGGATTCAGGGCTGCTTCTGGGACTCATGCGGGGGCATGGAGGGCGTGCCCTGGTGTCGGTTTCCACTCAGCAACCCTGGACTGGGAAGGTTTCTGAGCTTGGACCTCTTGGTAGGAGCTGAGAACCCTGTCTTTCTCCAGCCCAGCCCTGAGTGTCTGGTGGACTCGAACTCGTGCCCTCGGTATTAGCCACACGCGCCACCAGGGCCCCTTCAGATATTCGGGTAGTTCAGTGGAGGTGAGACTTTGGGAAAAGGAGGAAAATGAACGTCAATTGTGTTTCGGCCATTCAGCATTCACTGCTTTCAATAGTTGGGGAGACTTGCTCAGTTCTATTGGCGTCCTGGTGTGACGCTGTGGGCAATGCACTGTACCGTAAGGTCGGTTTGAGCCGCAAGGGAGGTGGTTCAAGCTTAAGTTAACCAGCTGCTCCTCGGAAATCCTATACAGGGTCCCTGTGAGTCGGAACCGACTGGACGGCACTTAGCAGTAATAGTTACATTGGAGTCCTGGTGTGACACTGTAGGATCAACAGTGAGTGGGCTTCTAACCTCAAGGTTGGTGGTTCAAACCCACCAGCTGTTACATTAATGCTGTCATTAAGTTCAGTGGAGTTGGTTTCTGACTCACAGGGACCCTGTAAAGTTTTTCAGAGGCTTTATTTAAATCTTCACAGGAAGTGAAAGTCTCATTTTTCTCCCGAAGACTGGCTGGTGGGCATGAACTATAGACCTTGTGGTTCTCAGAAGTCCAGTGTTTATCATATGGAGCCACTGGGCTCCCAGTTACATTAATACCATGTGTAGTGGTTACAAATTGGGCTGTGAACCTCAGGGTCATCAGTTCGAAATAACCAGCTGTTTCACTGGAGAAATATGAGACTTTCTGCTCCCGTAAAGATTTACAGCCTCGGAAACCCTACGCAGGGTCGCTGTGAGTCGGAACCGACTCCACAGCATATAACAACAACAACATATTAATATGAAATGCATGCGTTTTTTAAAGTTGTGTTCAGTTGTTTCCCCAACTTTCTTTTCTCCAATTTAACATGGAATGTTTCTTTCTTTTTCTGCAATTTCTTCAAAACCGAGTTATGGAATGGTGGTGGTGGTTGTGTACCTCTGAGTTAATCTTACTCATAGCGACCCTGTACAGGGTTTCTGAGGTTGTAAATGTTTAGGGGAGCAGAAAGCATCATCTTTCTCCCTTGGAGTAGATAGTAGATTCTTACTTGTGACCTTGCTGTTAGCAGCCCACTTCATTCATAACGGACCTTGCACTCGGGCGCATTAATGCACAGTGCCACATTATTGTATTCATGTTTATAAAACATTGGTGACTGTCCTCTTTTTGTTTGATGTGAAGGTGTATTAATTTTCTTTGAGATTACACTGTCATTTATTACCTTTTCCCACTTGAAAAGTGTTCTTTCTTGAAATCTGCTTGACGCGCTGGACATTTGGAAGTTACGTATTTACACTATTCTCACTTTTTGCTTTGTTAAGTGCCATCGAGTCAGCTATAACTGATAGTGACCCTATATCGTGTTTTCTAGGAGTGGTGGGTGGTTTTGAACCGTGGATGTTGTTGTTAGCACTCCAGTGCTTATCTTATAGCACCACACCAGTACACCTTTTCCTCTGTATTTCACTTCATTTTTAATTTGTATCTCTGATTCCTTATTTTCAGTCTTATGGGTTTGTTTTGGAGCTCTGGTGTGGGGCTATAGCATAAGCATTGGATTGCAAAGTCAGTTCGGACCACAAGGTTGCCAGTTCAAACTCACCAGCCACTCCTTGGAAACTCCATTCAGGGTTGCTATGAGTCAGACCCTTCTCAACGACACTTAATAGCAACAGCTTTGTTTTACTCTAGTTGCTTCTATATCTGGATTGAGTTCTGGTTGGTATTGTCATGTATATTAATCTCAGGTTGCTCTCTAGGTTATTTCTCAGTCCAAAGAATACTTTTTAGTATTTGTTTTAAATTGGTCTGATTAGTAATCGCAAATTCCTTTAGTTCCTGTTTATCTGATAATGCCCTAACTTCGCTGTTCTTTCTGAGGGACAGTTTTGCTGGGTATAAGATGCTTAGTTGGCATTTTTTTTTTGTCCTTTCAGAGTTTTTTATGTTACCCTATTACTTTCTTGCCTTCATGGTTTCTGCTGAGAAATCACAGCTTAGTCTTTCTTATTGGTTCTCCTTTGTAGGCACCTTTTCATTTTTACCAAGCTGCTTTCTTCCCTTGTCTTTAGTTTTAGAAAGTTTGATTATGTTATGTCTTGGTGATTTGGTTTTGTCTTACCCTGTTTGGGGTTTGTTCAGCTTACATGGTTATCTTCTTATCTTTCATGATGCTTGTTTTCTTACAACCATTCTGCAACAATTTTCTTTTCGCTTTTTATTGTCTATTCCTGTTCAGGAATTCCTATTACCCAAAATGTAGTCCTCCTTCATGGTGTCCCACATAAATCTTAGAATTTTTTCAAGTCTTTTTCATTCTTTTTATTGTTATTATTGTTATCTGGACAGACCATTTCCTTGAGGGCATCATGCTAGGTAAAGTGGAGACTCAGTGAAAAAGAGGAAGACACCCCCCCCCCCAAGAGATGGACTGGCACAGTGGCAGCAGTAATAGGCTCAAGCTTAACTCTGATTGTGAGGATGGCACAGGACTGGGCAGTGTTTGGTTTTGTTGTACATAGGTTGCTATGAGTCAGAACTCACTGTGGCACCTAACAACATCTTCATGATACGTGGTATTTTGCAGATTGTTATTCTTCAATGCTAATAGTCTGCTTTTGAGGACATTTTAAAAACAGAAGTTCTTTACATTTTAAATTTCAGGGAAAAAATTAACATTAATGATGTTAAGTACTGTTGATTCAGTTCCAGCTCTACTAGGGAGATTCACAAAGTTCATGTAAAAATTCCATTATTTTTTTATTAAATTTTTCTGAAGCCCCCTTGTATACATGAAAAAAAAAAAGAATCCAAACTGTTGACGCTAGTGAATGCTGAATGGCAATATACAATTCTTCAAGATTGTTTTCTAATTGAACAACTTGAATATCTGAGTCCTAGAACCTCTCTACCAACTTGTGGTCACTAATAACAAACCCAGACATGTAATCAAAGCTCATTTTTATTTTCCATAGTGAAAAACATTTAAGTGCCCCCCCTTTTCATGAAAAGGGAAACAAAATAAAAGGTCAAGAACACCCAAGTGTAGGCATACAGGCTTTTTTCCTGGAAGTGGTAATTACTGTAATAATTAGTGCTGTGGCAAGCACTCACTGCCTAGGAGGGCACATAAGCTCAGGTTTCAGCCCTTTTTTCCCCTGCTTAGCTGTGGTGGACGTCTAAAGCGCTGGATGTTCCGCATCACTATGGAGAGTTGACCGAAGAACGAGTTGGTTGAAATCCGGAAAAGCACAGGGTCTTCTGCAGTCCACCTGCTACAGTGGGGAAAGGTACAAAACCCCACCTGAAGAAGGGTGCCTCTCCCCTTCCTCAGACACCTTCCCACCTACAGGACAGCTCAGCGGGGCTGAGCTTAGCGTGGGCACCTGCCACCCCGCCCACCCAGGGTCCTTCTAGCACTTACACAGCCAGGACGCTGCCCCGCACGGTTAACTCCTCATGCATCAGACCTTGGTAGCGTTGAACAACCGGGGTCAGGGCCCTTCGAGCCATCTCCGCTTCCAGGAAGGACCGGAATGGCACGTTGAGGGTACTGCAGATATGGTTAAGGTGCCACTGACACTGTCTTTGTGCCCCAGACTCCTGGTCCCTTTTGGGCCGCCGTCCCCCGCCCCCCCACCCCAGCCCAGGCCACCCTCCGCAGCCAAACCACTGTAGGGGGCCTCGTTCCCTCTACCCGTCTTTCCTCAGGCTTACCTTTCTCCTCCAGCCCTTCAGGCACCCCCTCCCTGTCCAGTCGTCCCATCGGATACCACCCCCCACACTGCCACCCTGTAAAGGATACAACTCTAGCGGTCGGTTTTTGGCTTCGGCCACTGTGTCTCCACCTGGCCCTTGGGCAACTGGTGCCTGGAGGACCTGAGAAGCTTGGCAAACCAAGGCGGATACCACTCCCTGGCCGCAGGTACCAACACCACCGCTAGGACCAGCCTGGTTGTCCTGGTTACCATGATCACCCTCACCTTTTAAGTCCCCAGGGTGACCCTGCCCCTCTTCACCTCCTGCTGCACCCACAGCACCGCCTGAGTCTTCATTTGGAGGTTTTACGGCCGCTTCTTCACCTGTTGTTGGACTCTCGGAGCCCGGGTCCGGAGACTTATCCGCCATCTCCACCAGCAACCGAAAGAATGAGGTGCCTCGCAAAGCTCCGCCCCTAACGCCCGCAGAGACCCTACAGTGCGCCTGCGCAAACAATCCTTCGCGACCCCTGCCTGCCCAGGCTTCCAGACACGTGACCAGCTCCTCCCTAACAGATCACATTCTGGTTCCACGCTGAGCCCTGGAAAGTGAGCAAAGACTGAGGTTGCCCCGGGAAACTGCTCCTAAATGCATGTCTTGGCCTCAGAGAGCCTACCTAAGAGATCCATAGAGAAGCTGCTCTAGTGTGATTGTTCCCCAACAAGCCATCCTGGTTGCCTGCCACTCCCTAGACCTTGTCGTCTCTCAGTTACATCCCACAGGGCGGGTGATGTGAACTGGGTTTCTCAGAATGCTACATAAATGATTTCTTTCCCTGACAAAAGCAGTTGTGTGGAAGCTCAGGGAAGGCAGTCTGGCAAAAGGTAGTGGTTACCGCAAGGTCAGCAGTTCAAAACTACCAGCTGTTCCGTGGGAGAAAGATGAGGCTTTCTGCTCCCGTAAAGATTTACAACCTCGAAAACCCTGTACAGGGTCTCTATGAATCGGAACCAACTCCACGGCACATAACCATCACCAACCAACCACTAGGAGAGGAATTGGAGAAAGCAAGTATATACAATGAGTTGTTGTTAAGTGCCCTCTAGTCAGTTCCAACTCACAGTGACCTTGTCTAAGGTTTCCAAGGAGTGGCTGTCCAGTTTGAAGTGCCGACCTTGGGGGGATTCCAACCAACCTTGCGGTCCAGTGCTTATCCTACAATGTTCCCATGGGTTAGCTACTTATTACTAGGGAGTGACAGGCAGCTGGCACCGAGCGGTTTTCCTGTTTTCCCCTGAGTCTCTGCTGGAGATAAGACTCTCCTCATAACTACCCTCATCCCTTCTTTCATGAAATATGAGGTTTCTTTACCACATAGTATAAAAGGGATCCACAGTCCCCGGACCCACAAACCTCCCACACCCTAGCACAGAATCTTGAATGTCCAGCCGGTGCCACTTGAAACAGCCACTGTTCTCATCCCAGTCAGTAAGCTTCCCAGTTTGTAAAGCATCTTTTCCTATAATAAAATAATATCGCTCAGACTGACTCCTGGCCAGTTTTTCGGTCTTTTGTTGAATACCCGCATGGATGGCTTTCCCTCTGTGGGTTTGAACCAGTGAAGCCAAACAAACCATAAATGAAGGGTTTCCTAAACTTGAGAGGTTATTTAGGTTGTCCTCATGGTGAGTACCGAAGACTTCTCCAGGACTCCCTAACCCTTCCAACCATCTACAATACGCATGTCTTGCCCCATTTCTTATTATTAGCTATGTTGTTGTTAGGGGCCATCAAGTCAGTACTGACTCATAGAGACCCTATGCATAACAGAACAAAATACTGCCCAGTCTTGTAACAACATCACTATCTTTGCTACATTTGAGCCCATCACTGTTGCCACTGTGCCAATCCATATAATTGGGGGTCTTCCGTTTCTTCTCTGACCCTCCATTTTACCAAACATGATATCCTTCTCCAGGGACTGGCCATTCCTGACAATATGTCCAAAGTGTGAGAGACAAAGTCTGGCCATCCTGGCTTCCAGGGAGCATTCTGGCTGTACTTCTTCCAACACAGATCTGTTTGTTTTTTTGGCAGTTCATGGTACTTTTTTTTAATAGTCTCCTCCAACACCATAACCCAAATGCATCAACTCTTCTATGGTCTTCCTTATTTACTGTCCAACTTTTGCATACATATGAGGTTATTGAGCTGAACAGAAAATTTCAAAGATCAACTCAAGAAGATAAAGCCAAATATTACAACAAAATGTACAAAGAGCTGGAATCAGATGAAAAGGAAGAACACGCTCAGCATTTCTCAAGCTGGGGGAACTGAAGAAAAATTCAAGCCTCGACTTTCATTATTGAAAGATTCTCTGAGAAAATTACTGAATGATGCAGAAAGCATCAAAAGAAGATGGAAGGAATACACAAAGTCACTGTACCAAAATGAAATGGTTGATGTTCAGCCGTTTCAAGAGGTAGCATACAATCAAGAGCCAATGATACTGAAGGAGGAAGTCCAAGGTGCACTGAAGGAATTGGCAAAGAACAAGGCACCAGGAATTGATGGAAATAAAAGTTGAAATTTTTCGAAAAAGTGAGGCAACACAAGAGGCACTCACTCATCTATGCCAAGAAATTTGGAAGACAATTATCTGGCCCACTGATTGAAAGAGATCCGTATTTGTGCCCATTCCAAAGACAGGTGACCCAACGGAATGCGGAAATCATTGGACAATCTCTTCAATATCCCATGCGAGTAAAGTTTTACTAAAAGTAATACAGAAATGGCTACAAGCATACATTGACAGAACTTCCAGAGGTTCAAGCTGGATTCAGAAGAGGCTGTGGAACGAGGAATATCATTGCTGATGCCCAATGGATCTTAGCTGAAAGCAGAGAATGTCTGAAAGATGTTTACCTGTGCTTTATTGTTTATGCAATGACTTTTAATTGTGTGGATCATGACAAGCTATGGACAGCAATGTGGAAAATGAGCATTCCAAAACACTTAACTTAAGCTCATGAGGAATCTGTACCTGGACTAAGAGGCAGTTGTTTGAACAGAACATGGGAACACTGAATGATTTAAAATGAAGAAAGGTGTGCAAGATGGTTGTATTCTTTCACCATACTTATTCAACCTATAAGCTGAGCAAATAATCCAAGAACCTGGGATATGTGAAGAAAAACGTGGCATCAGGATTTGAGGAAGACTCATTAACAACCTGCAATATGCAGATGATACAACCTTCCTTGCTGAAAGTGAAGATGACTTAAAATACTTACTGATGAAGATCAAAGAGTACAGCCTTTGGTATGGGTTCCCCCTTAATATAAAGAAAACAAAAATCCTCACCACTGGACCAATAAACAACATCCATGTAGATGGAGAGAAGACTGAAGTTGTCAAAGACTTCATTTTGCTCACATCAACTATCAACACTCATGGAAGCAGCAGTGAAGATATCAAAAGACGTAGTGCATTAGGCAAATCTGCTGCACAAGACCTTTTTAAAGTGTTGAAGAGCAAAGACATCAGCTTGAAGACTAAGGTGTGCCTGACCCAAGCCATGGTATTTTCAATAACCTCATATGCATGGGAAAGCTGTACAGTGAATAAGGAAGACTGTAGAAGAATTGTTCCTTTTGAGTTATGGTGTTGGAGGAGAATATTAAAAGTGCCATGGGCTGCCAAAAGAACCAACAGATCCGTGTTGGATGAAGTGCAGCCAGAATGCTCCTTGGAGGCCAGGATGGCCAAACTTTGTCTCTCATACTTTGGACATATTGTCAGAAGGGACCAGTCGCTTGTAAAGGACTGTTTGGTAAAGTGGAGGGTCAGAGGAAACGAGGAAGATCCCCAGCAAGATGGATTGGCAAAGTGGCAGCATCAATGGGCTCAAGTGTGGCAACAATAGTGAGGTTGGCCCAGGATCGGGCAGTGATTTGTTCTGCTGTGCATAAGGTCGCTATGAGTTGGTACCGACTTGATGGCACCTAACAACAACAATGAGGTTATTGAAAATACCACACCTTGGATCAGGCACACCATAGTCCTCAAAGTGACATGTTTGCTCTTCAACACTTTAAAGAAGTCTTGTGCAGCAGATTTGCCTAATGAAATACGTCGTTTGATTTCTTGACTGCTGCTTCCATGAGTATTGATGGTTGATCCCAGGAAAATGAAGTCTTTGACAACTTCAGCCTTCTCTCCATCTACATGGATGTTATTTATTTGACCAGTGGTGAGAAGAGAACTTTTATTTTCTTTACATTGAGATGCCATCCATACTGAAAGCTATAGTCTTTGATCTTCATCAGAAGATTCTGGTCTTCATCAGAAAGTCCTCTTGCTTTCAGCAAGCAAGGTTGTATCATCTGCATATCGCAGGTTGTTAATGAGTCTTCCTCCAATCCTGATGCCATGTTTTTCTTCATATAAACCCAGCTTCTTGGATTATTTGCTCAGCATACAGATTGAATAAGTATGGTGAAAGAATACAATCCTGGAACACATCTTGTCCTAATTTTAAACCTTTTGGTGTCCCTTTGCTCTGTTTGTACAAAACTGCCTCTTGGTCAACGTACAGGTTCATCATGAGCTTAAGTAAGTGTTTTGGAATGCTCATTTTCCACATCGCTGTCCATAGTTTGCCATGATCCACACAGTCTAAAGCCTTTGCATAGTCAATAAAGCACAGGTAAACATCTTTCTGATATTCTCTGCTCTCAGCCCAAATCCATCTGACATCATGAATGATATCCCTCTTTACATGTCCTCTTCTGAATCCGGCTTCAACCTCTGGAGGTTCTCTGTCAATGTATGGTTGCAGCCGTTTTTGAATTATCGTAAGCATAATTTTGCTTGCATGGGATATTCATGATATTGTCCGATGATTTCCCTATTCCATTGGGTCACCTCTCTTTGGAATGGGCACAAATTTTGATCTCTTCAGTCAGCTGGCCAGGTAGTTGTCTTACAAATTTCCTGGCATAGATGATTGAGTGTCTCCAGTGCTTCATCAATTTGTTAAAAGATTTCAATTTGTTTTCCATCAATTCCCATAGCTTTGTTTTTTGTCAATGGATTCAATGCACCTTGGACTTCTTCCTTCAGTATCATTGGCTCTTGATCATATGCTACCTCATGAAATGGTTGAACATCAGCCATGTCCTTTTGGTACAGTGACTGTGTGTATTCCTTCCATCTTCTTTTGATGCTTTTGGCATCATTCAATATTTTGTCCATAGAATCCTTCAATACTACAAGTCAAGGCTTGAATTGTTTTTTCGTCGGTTCCCTCAGCTTGAGGAATGCTGAGCTTGTTCTTTCCTTTTGGTTTTCTAACTCTAGGTTATGTTGTTGTTGTTGTTGTTAGGTGCCATCGAATTGGTTCCAACTCAGAGCAGCCCCGTATAGGGTTTCTGAGGAGTGGCTGGTGAGCTTGAATTGCCAGCTTCTGGTTCAAACCGACCAATACTATTGATCTTTATTGATCTTTATGCATTCCATTTTAGTTTTGAGAGCTTCCAATTTTCCTAGATTCATACTCCATGCATTCTATGTTCAAATAATGAATGGATATTTGCAGCTGTTTATTCCCATTTTTAGTTGTGACCCATCAGCAAGTGAATGTCCTGAAGGCTTTGCTCCCTCCACATAATTAAGGTCAACTCTACTTTGAGGAAGCAGTTCTTCCCCAGCTTTTTTTTTTTTAAGTGCCTTACAACCTGAGGGGCTCATCTTCCAGCATTACATCTTACAATGTTCTCCTATTATTCATAAGGTTTTCAGTGGCTAACTATTCAGAAACTGTCTACCTCTCCTTCCTAGTCTGTCTTATTCTGGAAGCTCTGCTGAAACATTTCCACCATGGGTGATCCTGCTAGTATTTAAAATACTGATGGCATAGCTTCCAGAATCACAGCAACACACAAGACACACACACTATGACAAACTGACAGACTAGTGGTAGGTTCTATCTCCAGTTCATCAATAATATTGTGTGGATAGCCTATAAGCTAGGGAGTAAACTCTAAAATTGATTGCCACTAACATTGTTGTTGTTAAGAGTCATCCAGTCTGTTTCAACTCAAAGTGTTTCCATGAGCAACTGATGGGTTTGAACTGCTGACCTTGCAGTTAGCAGTCCCATGCTTATCCTACAGTTCCACACCATAAAATGTTGTTATTACGAGCTGTTGAGTAAATTCTTACTCGTAGCAACCCTGTATAGGGTTTCCAAGGCTTTTTTTTTTTTTTTTTAAGCTTTTATTGTGAATTGAGCGATAGTATTCATGGGAGAACATTGGTATTGCACTCATCCTATTGTATTTTGTTTCATTGTAATGATTATGATCCCCTCCATGCATCATCATTTAACAGTATTTGTTTCTATTCCCTTTCTTTTTGTTGTTGTTGTTTGTTTTGATGTACACAAAAACATTCAAATATATAATCATATAAATAACCAAAGGGCACATTCTGCAAGTCAGCTTCCTGGCCACCATCACACAGCCTTTCTCTTTCCATGAGACTAGAGTCCTCAGGAGTTGTATTTCTCCACGCCATCACCGCTGCCTCCATCTCTGGTGTCGCTGCTTCTCTGGTTACATGGAGGGGATTATAATCATTGTAATGAAACAAGGTGTATGATTTGTTGAATGTAAAACTGATGATCTGCCCTGTAAATTTTCACTCAAATCACAATAAAAACTTAAAAAAAAAAAAAGAAGAAAGGAGGCATATAGTTATAGTCTTCATTTCTGCTATTAGACGTAAGACCTTAGTTGATATATTTTTTTGTCATTCTACTATATTCTATTTTACATTTTCCCTCAGCTAACCTCCTAGATGATTACAATTTTTGGTGTGATGGAGTCAACCAAACTTCATTCCTGAGGGATCTGAGCCTATGCCAGTCTGTCCCTAGGAGCTGTTTTGGTCTTCCATTAATTACCCACTGTACATAGCAATTCTAAAAGAGATGCCCTTCCCCCACAAATCTGCAGGTCACAGAGAGACTTTTCCTAAGCCCCACTGGGTACCAGCAATCCTTTTGGCTCTTGATAAGCAGGATCATTCACCTTGGCCAACACAATATCCTTTTGCACAAGGAACCAGCTCAAAATGGTCCAGGAAAAGCCTTGAGTCCAGTTCCATAGACCCTTTTTGTGGGATCCTGTATTGGGAATATGACTTTTAGTAAAGCTACAGATTGTATTGCAGACAAAAGTATAACAGGTGGGGTTAGGTGCTGTCAAGTTGGTTCCACTGACCAGTCCTAACTATCAGCACAATTGTTGTGATGCTTGAGCCCATTGCTGCTAACATTGTGTCAATCCACTGCAGCTGTTTCTCCTCGTTTTGAACTGTGTCCCATCAACAAATGAAGGTCTCGAAAGCTTTTTCTATTTGCATGATCACGGTCAACTCTATTTTGAGGAGGTATTATTTACCCAGTCATATTTTGAGTGCCTTCCAACTTGAGGGGCTCATCTTCTGACATTATATCTGACCATATTATGGTGCTATTCATAAAGTTTTCATTTTTTGGTACTATATATGACAATGTTCCATTGCTATGCATAAACTTTTCAGTAGCTAAGCATTCAGAAGTAACTAGTCCGCCATTCTTGCTTCCTAATCTGTCTTACTCTTAGAAGCTCCACTGAAATCTGTCAACTATGGGTGACCCTGCTGATATTGAAAACACCAGTGTCATAGCTTCCAGAATCACAGCACCATGCAAGCCACCACAGTACGACAAACTGACTGACGAGTGGTGGTGGCAGGTTGGGGGGAGGTTCATAAACAGCAAAGGTGCTTATTCCAGAGACAGAAAAAAAATGCTACCCCTATTATAAGTGAAGGAACCCACTATAATCAAGCATACACTAGGTTGCTCACTGGCCCCCGCTGAGGAATGATAGCACATATGGAGTTATGTTGTGGGAAGCGCTGGTCCTCCACAGTTCAGCCTTGGCGAAGAGAAAGCCCACTTCATTTCTGTCACCGTGACCCTATTATTATGAGCCCATCAAGCAAGTTTAGGTCCTTTGGGGAAAGAACACCCACAGAGTGGGCCATTCTACCCACTTGATTATTGATATCTAATCCTTAGGGAACACACACGAGGTCTCTGGGATTCTCTTCTCCAGATCATTAGCTATTAGTGTTCCAGTCTTTTTCTTCCAAGTCCTGACCATATTAGCCTGAACAGACCCACGGACATTTATATTTTGTTATTTTTGTTAAGTGTTCCAATGCATAGTGGCCCTGTCTATATACAATAGAATGCGGCACTACCGGGCCCTGCAGCATCTTCACAATCGTTGCTATGTTTGAGCCCCTTTCTGTAGAACAGCTCATCTGTGAGGCTAAGGAGCAAAGAGAACTCTCATACACTGTCAGTGGGAGTGTAAAACGCACAACCACTTTGCAAAACCACTTGTTAGTAGCTATTAAAACCAGACATACACCCAATACAAACACATATGTTCAATAACAACAAACTATGTTGATCACTTTAAAATATGTCTAGAGTCCACGTGAGGGACACATGGTGAAGTGCCTGGCTGCTAGCCAAAAGGTCCCTAAGGGACAAGCCTGGCAGTCAGCTTCTGACAAGTCTCAGCCTTGAAAAGCCTACAGTTTTCCACTCTGAGAGTAGGCTGGGCTTGGTGACTGACTTCTAATGAATAGCACGGGTCAGAAGTGACATTGTGAAAATTGAAAAATTAGGTCATAGAAGGAATTGAAGCTTCAGTCTTTTTCACTCTGGAGGACATTGTTGCTATGTCATGAGATGATGTCAAAGTCGAGAAAAACTGTGGGCTCTAAGCAACAGTCATGGGAATGAGTTTTAGAAGTGAAGCTTTCAGATGGCTACCCCACTAGATTCCAGACCATCAGTAACAACTGTTCATTATTTTAACTGCTATATTTGCAGTGATGTTTTTTTGTAGTGTCAGACAAGTAATAAACATAAATGAGATTTCTTCTATTAGCCAGTAAACAGCCCATATATTTATGAACAGTAGAAAGGTTAAATACTAGAGTCAAAAATTATCCACTCTCTGACTGTAGAATTTTTAGAAGAGACAAATACATCATTTTTTTTGACATAATATCCTTGCTTTTCAATACACTTTATCCAGCTGTCAACAAACTTTCAAATTCCCTTACTGAAAAATGTGTTTGAGCTGTGAACCACAAATGCACGTATTCATCAGGTGCAAGTCCGATGGAGCAAGATCAGAACTATACGGAGAATGCTTTAAGTCCTCAAAATGAAGTTTTTGCCATGTCAACAGTATGGGCAGAGGTGTGGGGACGTGCATTGTCATTCAGCACCACAAGTCCCTTGGATAGCAGTCCTCAGTGTTTAATCCAAAGTTTAGCTTTCAGTGAGCTGTAACAGGCACTGTTGATGGTTGAACCTTTTTCCTGATAGTGTTCCCTAACCGTAACCCTTGAGAATCCCAGAAAACTGTAAGCATCATTTTTCCAGCTGCTGGTTGACTTTTAAACTGTCAGGGGATTGAGGATGTTTCCATGCCACACTTTGCCTATTCTTACTTAGGCTCATAGTGATTAAGCCATGTCTCGTCACCAGTAACGATTTTTTAAAAGAAACTTTCACCTTCCTTTGAGTATTGGTCCAAATTTTGTTTGCAGGTGTCCAAATGCTTCTGTTGATGCTCTTCCGTGAGTTGTTATGGTTACCCATCTCACACAAACTTTTAGAAACCCAGGTCTGTGGGTTATTTCATAGGCAGAGCCGTGGCTGGTTTGCAAATGATTTGCCACACAACCCACTATCACTTGTCTATTCAACAGAACCATTTCATATGCATGCTCAATGTTGTCATCAGCCGTCGATGTGCACAGGCATTTTAATTTAACCAGAATGCGGATCATTTTTGCCTCACCTTCATAAATTGTTATGCTTGTAAGTGGAGCACTATGCAGCAATGAGAACTACTTCCATATGTGACAATCCGGAGTAGTACTTGCTGAATGATTCCATTTCCATAACTAAAAAACAACTGAAAAAAAGCCACCCAGGGTAGACAAACGGAGGGAGGTTGGTGGAGGAAAGATGAGGGTGACGGGAGTCACACGGAGGAATGCAATGGTTAAAGCGAATAGAGGTAAATGCTGTTAACTGTTGGTGAATGGAGGGGATTGCAACCATATAATGTAGCAAAGTATATGATTTGTTGAATGTAAAACTGATGGTCTGCTCTGTAAACCTTCACTCAATTTACAATTGTTGTTGTTATGTGCCGTGGAGTTGGTTCCAACTCATAGCGACTCTGTATAGGGTTTCCGAGGCTGTAAATATTTACGGGAGCAGTAAGCCTCATCTTTCTCCTGCAGAACAGCTGGTAGTTTTGAACTGCTGACCCTGTAGTTCGCAGCCCAATTTGTAACCACTACGCTATAAAAAGAGCTCAAAATAAACCCAACAATTAACAGCTAATCTATGATGTTATAGGCCAAATCAGTGGTAACCCTTGTAGTTGTTGTTGTTGTTGTTGTTGTTAGGTGCCATTGAGTCGGTACTGACTCATAGCGATCCTATGCACAACAGACGGGAACTCTGCCAGATCCTGGGCCAACCTCACAATGGTTACTACATTTAATTGTGCTCATGAGGTACCTGTACATAGACCAAGAGGCAGATGTTCAAACAGAACAAGGGGACACTAAATGGTTTTAAATTAGGAAAGGGTGACCCTGCTGGTATTTAAATTACTAGTGGTATAATCTGAGAAGCTGGGTTATATGGAGAAAAACATGGCATTGAAGATTGGAGGAAGACTCATTAACAACCTTGACACACAGCTTTCCTGATTTTAAACCATCGAGTTTCCCCTTGTTCTATTCAAATGGCTCCCTCTTGGTCTATGTACAGGTTCCTCGTCAACACAATTGATACCCATTCTTCTCAATATAACAATTGAGAGCCTTTGCATAGTCAATAAAGCAAAAGTAAACATATTGCTGGTATTCTCTGCATTCAGCCAAGATCCATCTGATGTCAACAATGCTATATCCATAATTCCATGTTCTCTTCTGAATCTGGCATGAATTTCCGGAAATTCCTTTTTGATGTACTGCCGCAAAACTTTAAAACTTATCTTCAACAATCCTATACTTGCATAATATCATTTGAGGACTTTGTACTTAATATTAATGTAGCAGATGTCTTTCTGGGTGCTTACTGTGTGTCCAGTCCTCAGTAGTCCCTGCTCACATCTTGCTGTATCTACAGAATAGAATGAATCTGCATCTTATCTGACCCAACGCCATATTTTTATGGGCATGTCATCATTGTGTCCTTGTCTGGGGTCAAGCAGATGTCTTAAGTGGATATGTAATGCACAGGAGTGTCATTTGGAGGTGGCACTGAGGTTTAAAAGTTGTATTGACTGTATGATCCCCAGAGCAGGTGTATACGCAGAGTTTGGTCCAGTGAATGAATTATGGTTTTTACAAAAGCAATGACTCCTCTGGTAAATGGGGAGGGGGACCTCTGGAGAAAGTTTAGATGTTCTTACAAATCATCTTGTATGAAGGGAAGAAAGGCAGAAAAAAATCAGTGTGACACTTGCAAATACTAAAATCTTAAATTGGCCACATGAAAGCGTTCTTACATAACTTTCACGTTTTTGTTGAAATACTTTTTTGGTTTTTTTGTTTGAAATACAGTTTTGATTAACTAAGTGGCCAGGGGACATGGAAAACACAATCACATATTTCAGGATAATTTAGAATGAAGTCATGTTAATGTATGGCGTCTTACAAACACTTCAAAGGGTTTTAGAAATATCTTTTGAAATAGTGTCATCTTGAGAGAGCTTTCAGCCCTTTTGCGTTTTCAGAGGACTCAGTAGGGTCAACATGTGCCTGGGTGCCTCACCAGGAAGTCTGTATGTGCTGGCACTCTGGGGTTATAGGGAGCACGTGCTGTCTCTCAGTACCCTGTGTCCTCAGCTTGGGTCGGTTTGCGTGGGCTTGCTTAGGGGCAGACCTTTCTGGGGTGCCTCTCTCCCAAAAGCTGTGAGGACTCAAGCGCAGGCAAGGGGACGGGAGCATTGGAAGCCTCCACCAACAGCGCCATGGTGGGGTGGGGGCAAAGATGCCATGGGGGCGCTGCTGCAGCTTCGAAGGCCCTGATGTCTCTGGTGGCCCAGATGTTCAGGGAGGCCTTGGCTGCCTATGTGTCCCTGGTGTTGCTGGCCCAGTGGGCCCAGCAGCTGGTCGCGCTCCCTAGAAAGCTTCTGGGCATGGTAGAGCTGCTTCTCCAAGAGCCAGAGGGCCTGGAAGCTGGCTTCTCTCTGAGAAGCCCATGGGACCGTGTTGAAGAGACTCAAAGAGAGTCAGGCCATGGGGCCGTGGGTAATCTCGGGAGTGGGGCAAGGACTGAAGGGTGGGGGTGGGGGGACAAGAATCTCCTTTCCTGCATACACCTCCACTGTCCTATCTGGGTCAGCTCTAGAAGGGGTCGCATAGGGGCAGGGGTGACAGCGGCATGTGGTGTGCCAGTCTTTGCCGAGGAGAGCTCTAAAGGAGATGTGGGGACACTGAGGAATAAGATCTAAGGAGGGGCACGGGGCACTGGCCACTGGGCAGGCAGGGCTTCTAATGAGACTCCCAAGGCTCCCCTGCACTGGAGACCTGAGCCCATTTCTCACTGTTCCCTCCATTTCCTTTTCTTTTTGCACATGTACTACGGAATATCCTGTTCTCGTCCATCTCCGCACACCTCCTTCCTCGTCTAGCCTTCCTTGATGTGCAGACGATGCACGACTACCAGCCCCCATGCCCACCAAGCCCCTAATCTCTTTGTGGCTGAGCCTCTGCAGAGAAAGGGGACAGAGGCCTAAGCTCACGCCACCCTGGAGTAGTTGCCACTTTAGAGTGGGGGCCCTCATACCACTAATTTGGTTCCCCTTATGGCTGGAGGAAGGGGGCTTTGATGTTTATCACTGCAGAAAAGAAAACTGAACTTCCACTCCGGGTCTGAGTTCCTTTGCAGCTACACCAACAGAGCTTCGTGCACTTGTGCTGGGCTTGGAGAGGCGCTTCTGAGACTCAGACATTCAAGTAGTACAAGGTTGTTGTTGTTATTAAGTGCCGTGGAGTCGGTTCTGATCCATAGCGACCCTGTACAGGGTTTCCGAGGCTGTAATTCTTTACAGGAGCAGAACGCCTTATCTGTCTCCCGCGGAGCACCAGGTAGTTTCGAACTGCTGACCTGAAGGTTCGTAGCCTGGTTCGTAACCACTACGCTGTAGCTGATGCCAGTTTGGGAAATGGAAGAAAACGAAACTCAATTGTGTTGTTGTTGCTACTGCTTTTCATTTTGTAGCTGCATCTATCTATTAAAGTTATAACAATACATGTTGCACAATTTCTGCTAAGTGAACGCTCAATTATTATAGTTGCTAGCATTTAATTTTCTCCTGAATTAAAAAAAAAAAAAAATCCAACATATGTCACTACAGAACGTTTCAATTCTTTTCATTTGCCCCTTAATCATGTTCCCTCTTCTGTTTATTATTTAAGGCTCTTGATCTACAGTGCAAAGTTGCTTGCCAGAAAATGTGGCCACCCACCAGAATTATGGCTTCCTCACATCTTTGTCACCCCTGTCGCCACTTCCTGCCAAAAATCACTGAAAGAGGAATTTTGTGGCTTACTGGACGTGTTTCAGGTTGGGGAGGGGGGATAAAAAGGGGGGATGCTGGGTTAATTGGTATAGTCTTTGGCCAGGGCTATTGGATGTTTAAAACCCACCCACTGCTGTTGGGTTATGGTTGTTGTTAGGTGCCGTCGAGTTGGTTCCAACTCATAGTGACCTTATACACAATAAAAGGAAACAACCATTGCTGCTGTCACTCTGCCTCTTTTTCATGGACCCTCCACTTGACCAAACATGATGTCCTTCTCCAAGGACTGGGTCCTCTTCATAGGTCACATTGGCATCCTCGTTGCGTCTCTATAGCACAAAGTGGGACTGTTTCCAAGGCTGAAAATCTTTACCAAAGCTTCATCTTTCTCCCGTTAGCAACACAGCACTTAATCTATTGCCCCACCAGGGCTGCTTTGGGAGTGTTTGTTGTTATTGTTGTGAAGTGCTGTCGAGTAGGTTCCGACCCATAGTGACCTTGTATAGGGTTGCCAAGGAGTGACTGGTGAGCTTGAGCCGCCAACCTTACAGTTCAAACTGACCTTGCAGTCCAGCGCATTATGCTGCAGTGACCCCCACCCCTTAAAACATTTTGTATCCTATAGCCTTGCTAAGCTCACTTCTTAGCTCTAGGAGGTCCTTTGGAAATACCATTGGATTTCCTACCTAGTTGGTCACCTCACATTTTCCTGTCCAATCTCTTCTTTCATTGAGTACTTTTTTGACCTTGGGTACCTGATATTTTTATCTTGGTCTCCGATGCTGTTAAGATTCTTGGAAACAGTATGTTCCTTCCGAGTCTGGATTTTATGACTTACTCAGTGGGGCCAAAGTGGCTTTTAGGGTAGCTTGAATTTATCCTTGTCACTGAGGCAAAAAGAGGCTTTCTGCTCCCGCAAAGATTTACAGTCCGAAAACCCAATGCAGGCTCACTATGACTCAGAATGGACTGGAAGGCACACAACAACAACAACAACAACAACAACAACAACTACAACTGAGACAGGGCCCTGCTGAGAACACTCCGCGCAGAATCCTGAATCCTGAAGCTTTCTGTTCTGGTGAACCGGGACAGATGCTAGTCCTGGTCCTGCTTGAGCCAAACCTGGCATGTATCCTTTTAGTCCTTTCTGGTGGGTGGTCTCTCTTCCTCACAGGCATGGGCTGGTCAGGACTCTGCTGTGTACCCAAGGGGAGGACCCTCTGCCTTGCTCCAGGGATTCACTCCCTTGGCAGTACTTGGTCTACTGGACACTGGGCTATACAGACTGGACTGCAATCTGACCCTCCCTCTCTCCCCCTTGGCTCTAAGTACAGATTTCTGAAGCTACTTGTCACCCTACTTAAACTGCATCACACCCAACCCCAAATTGCTTGTCCTTATCTCCCCAGCTCCTGGAACAGTGCCTACCTCAGATCACTGTGATCCTTAATCAGACCATATTCTGTCTCACCAGGCTTGTCAAATGCCATCCTCTTGACCCAGAACACTGATGGCCTGGTCTGGCTTACCACGCCCCACTCCCACCCTCTGTGTCCTGCTGGAAGAGGTGGGGGGCTCAGAGGTAGGTGGGTGAGTCATGGCAGGAGAGACCCCTGGGACAGTAAGGAGTCACCAGCATTCCAGGAGTGTGGGTGCAGTTGAAGGTACTGGAGGGTTCTGAACAGAGTGGAGACATGATTGGTCTTAAATCACACTAGAAATCCCATCCCCTACATCCCTGTTGGACATTGGCTGAGAGGACCCACAAAGAACGTTGCTGTGCTTGACAACATCCCAGGAGGGACACACGTTTGTTGTTGTTGTTAGGTGCTGTCGAGTCCATACTGTACAACAGAATAAAATACTGCCCGCTCCTGCATCCATTGTTGCTGCCACGGTGCCAGTCCATCTCACTGGGGAGGTCTTCCTCGTTTTCTCTGACCCTCCACTTGACCAGGCATAATGTCCTTCTCCAGGAACTGGTCCCTACTGATAACATGTCCAAAGTATGAAAGACGAACTCTGCCCATCCTGGCTTCCAAGGAGCACTCTGGCTATACTTCTTCCAACACAGATCTGTTTGCTCTTTTGGCAGCCCATGGTACCTTTAATAGTCTCCTCAAACACCATAACTCAAATGCAGTTGGGGTATAAATAGGAAGGAAGGCAGGGGCTCTCGCCACATCTGGGCACCAGGGCAAGAGGTTGGGGTATTGCTGCTGCTGCTGATGGGTTAGGGGGACTTGATCCTGTCTTCTGCCCCCACCCCAGGGCCCAAAGCAAGGCACTAGTGAAGGGGGCCCAGGTGTGTGCTGGGGACATAGCCCGGTGCCTCCCCCACGCACCTGCTCCGGGTGTCAGTCAGCTTGGGGACCGGGCGGGAGCCAGCCCCTTTGTGAGAGGACAGCTGAGGACAGAGATGCCCCCTCCTCACCCGACTGCTCCACCCTCAGCTGTGGTTGGAAACGAGGCTGATGATCTGCTCCAGCTTCTGGTGCAACTTGTGCTTACGACAAGCAGCGTCTTGGTCCAGGGCGCTCAGAATCTGGGAGGGAGCGTGGAGGGTCCCCTGGAATAAAGCCTGACGAAGGGGCAGCTCCCCCTGTGCACAGCCCCCGCCCCTGGCTAGCTCCACTCTCCCACATTCCTCGGTGGGCTCTCGTCCTGGAACATCAGGAGAACTGTCCTGTCTTATTTCTACACAGCCCACCAGCCTGTCCCAGGCCCGGGCCCCGGGGCCCCCTCCAATGAGTCACAGAGCACTTTCCCCTCCTCTTCCTCACAGACAGAGTGCCACCATCCCCGGGGTGGTCTAGACTCTCTATCCCACCAAAAGGTCCAAGCTCGGAAACCTTCCCAGGCCAGGGTTGCTGAGCGGAAACCGACACCAGGGCACGCCCCCCATGCCCCCGCATGAGTCTCAGAAGCAGCCCTGAACCCCAGAACAAGGCAGGATGCTCTGAAGGTGTCGTAGCTAGAAGGAGCCCAGACTCGAGTGGAAGCGAAGCTTTATTTTCTGCGGGGACAATCGTTGGGGACCCCTCCAACCCCCAGGGGCGCCTTGCACAGGGGCCCTGGGTCTCAGCCGCCATTCTCGGACCGCCGCGTGGTGAAGAACAGGATCCGGAAGTGCTGCATGGTTTGCACCATCACGTAGAGCTGGTTGACCAGGGAGGCGATGGCGATCTGGAGCTGGTTGGAGTCGTTGGCAATCAGGCGGCTGCAATGGAAGGTAGAGGACAGGGTGGTCCGGCGGCCAGCAGAGCGCCCCATCTCCCCCTCCCCGGCCTTCCCCCGGACACTCACACAGCCAGGTTACTGCCGATCAGCCTGATCTCATAGTAGACCGCCACTCCGTAGGGCAAAGCCAAGGGGCCCAGGGACCTGCGGGCAATATCCGCCTCCAAGTAGGACAGGAAAGGCACCATCATGGAGCTACAGCACGGTTAAGGCGCCATGGACCAGGCCGGAGCCGCCTAAGCTAATCCCCAATTCCTGTGACCCCACCCCGGAGCCCCCAAACCGGCGCCCATACCCCCAACCTCCAATCCCTGTGCCCCCCACCACAACTCCTAACTCCTGCACCCACCACACCGAATGCCCAATTCCTGTACCCATTAAAACGGAAGCCCAATCCATGCACCGAACCTTGCAACCCCCCAATTCCTGTGCCCCCCACCCCGACCCCTCATTGCTGCACCCAACACACTGGATGCCCAATTCCTGCATCCACCCCTAATTCCTGTACCCATTAAAATGGACGCCAAATCCCTGCACCGAACCTTCCAACCCCCAATTCCTGTGCCCCCCCACACTGGATGCCCAAACCCTGCGCCCACAGCACCAACTTCCAATCCCTGTGCCACCCACCCCCAACCCCTCATTCCTGCACCCACCACACCGAATGCCCAAATCCTGTACCCATTAAAACAGATGCCCAATCCCGGCGCGGAAACTTGCAACCCCCAATTCCTGTGCCCCCCACCCAGGAGCCCAATCCCTGTGTTCACACCTCCGACCTCCAATCCCTGTGCCCCCCCACCCCAAACCCTCATTCCTGCACCCACCACACCGGATGCCCAATTCCTACACCCATTAATATGGACGCCGAATCCCTGCGTCGAACCTGTCAACCCCCAATTCCTGTGCCCAACCACCCTGGATGCCCAAACCCTGTGCCCACACCCCCAACCTCCAATCCCGGTGCCCCCCACCCCAACCCCCTAATTCCTGCACCCACCACACCGGATGCCCAATTCCTGCGCCCACCCCCAATTCCTGCATCCATTAAAATGGACGCCAAATCCGTGCACCAAACCTTCCAACCCCCAATTCCTGTGCCCCCCGCCCTGGACGCCCGAACCCTGTACCCACAGCCCCAACTTCCAATCCCTGTGTCTCCCACCCCAACCCCTAATTCCTGCACCCACCACACCGGATGCCCAATTCCGGCACCCATTAAAATGGACGCCAAATCCCTGCGCCGAACCTCCAAGCCCTAATTCTTGTGCCCCCAGCCCAGAACCCCAAAACCTGCGCCCATACCCCCAACCTCCAATCCCTGTGACCCCCACCCCAACTCCTAACTCCTGCACCCACCACTCTGGATGTCCAATTCCTGCGCCCACCCGCAATTCCTGTACCCATTAAAATGGACACCAAATCCCTGCGCCGAACCTCCAACACCAAATTCCTGTGACCCCCATCACGGGACCCAATTTCTACGCTCACTCCCGCGACCTCCTATCCCTGTGCCCCCACCCCGACCCCTCATTCCTGCGCCCACCCCCAATTCCTGTACCCATTAAAACGGACGCCGAATCCCTGCGTCGAACCTTCCAACCCCCAATTCCTGTGCCCACCACCCTGGATGATCAAACCCTGTGCCCACACCCTCAACCTCCAATCCCTGTGCCCCCCACCCCAACCCCCCTCATTCCAGCACCCACCACACCAGATGCCCAATTCCTGC
>NW_006408937.1:104457-114778 GCF_000296735.1 Chrysochloris asiatica | reverse complement strand
CGCTAACCGCAATGGAGCACGCACACCTCCAGACCCAGGCCAGTCTGTCCCACCTGCTCCCCCCAACCATTCCAGACCTGCTGAGCGCCAACTCTGCTCTCCCCTGAAAGTGTCCGTATGTGAGTAACAGGCCTTTTCATATTCAGACCACGATGCACGCTTGGCAGTATCTGTCTCAGCATCCAAACCAAATCTGAGGTGGTAGGAGGGGTCCACCCTGCCTTTGGGAGGTGTCCACGACAATCGGTGCTTCGGACAGGATGCCTCGCTTTTGTCCACTACCACCTGGAGCCTGTCTTCGCCGGCGTTGGCCTGTTCACATGCCCTGCTGCCTGCTGCGGAGTGCGCGCTCTGAGCTGCTGCTGGTTAGGTAGCTTGCGCTTTGAGCTCAGATGCTCCGTGCTGAATTGGTCAAGTCCTAAGTATCCTCCTCTGTGAGAGAGTGGAGCCACCTAAAAGTGGGAAGTTTCGATCCTCGCCATTTAGGGACAGAGGTATGGAGTGGCGCTCCATGTAGTGGGTTGTAGGTCATATGTAGCAGTCTGGACCTATCTGTGTGACTCTGATGGACCGTGTGTCTCCTTTCCAGCATAAGCTGTGATGGACACTGGATTCACAGGAGTGGCCGTGAGTGTCTACCAGGTGTTGGCTCCAATTCCATAGGGAGCTCAGGGAGAACAACTGACCCCCGAGGCCACTGGGCAGTGGCTCAGTAGGAACTGCTACTACGTGGCAGGCTAAGCTTACAGCCTGAAAGCAGTTGGCTCCCTAGAACCTTACAGAATGCGTCTGCATCTGCTGCCCGGGTGCCTGTCAGGAAAAGAGACCCTGAACCTTAGAGTGGTCGGTTGAAACACCCATTGCACCTTCTCGCTCGGTCAAGGAGTTCGTGCAACTAACTGTTGACCGAGAAACCACGGGAGCCTAGCACAGATGTGCAGCAGCCAAGCGCAACACAAAAAGCAATCAAGTTCAAGCCACCCAGCGGGGAAGAGAAGCCCCACTGTGAACTCGGGTCCGAGGACCTTACCCATGATGCTCCTCTCTCCTGCAAGACTCTGATCTGTCCTCCCCTGGCCCAGAGCCCTCCTCACGCTGCACGCCTTCTTATGGGGCAGCCACCTCCCTTACAGTCCCCATTCATTCCCTCCAAATTCCCTCTTCTCCCATACCATATGACGAAGATAGTCATGGGGGTGAAATTAGCCCTTCCTTCAACAGGGTTCAAGAAAGCCTGAAAAAATAAAAGGGCCCACAATAGTCGTCTTAAGCACAGCAAGAGTAACCACATGAACACAAACAAGGCAGATCCGGATCAGGAGCACCTGAAGAAGCCTGCCACGCCGAGTAATGCCGTGTGCATGGTAAAGCCCAAGGAGCTGTGTCCCCAGAGGAGGCTCTGGAGAAGAGGCTGACCGCCTGAAGAACAACTCTCACACCAACACAGGCGGTGACGATTGCACAATCACAATACAACCAACAACTTTTGAAAACCACATGTGTTCTTGTACCTTGACGAGCTGTCTGACGGTGGGGCAGGAGTGGGGGGAGAAGAAGAGGCCAGAGTGTGAGAAGGGGGCTGCCCGGAGGCCTGCAGGCTCTGGGCCAGACACTGGGGATAAGAACAGGCCAAGAGCACTGAAGACAGACATCAATCCTTGATCCTTGAACCCACCGGCCACGGAAGAGAAGGGGAGGGAGCAGCATGCCATGTCTGCCTGCATGTGTGTGCAGGACAGGGCCATGGGGAAGGGGGACAGAAGGCAGAGTGTAGATTGCAGGCATGCTTGTCAGGTGGCTCCACTGTTTGATGTCGGACTCCTGACAATCTGTAAATCTCACCGTCCCTCTTCTCCCTCTGACCCACACCTGAGCACGCTGGGAAGGAAACCTGGGTGTCCCCTCTTTGGGGGTCAACAGAAAGCACAAAGGATCACACAAACCCCTGCCCATGTGTCCCAGCCGCACTCCGTACCCACAAGGAAACCCTGAACAGTCTCCTTTCCTTGATGGCACAAGCCCTTGTCAGACCTGCTTGGAAGCTGACCACCCTGCTCTCCTCAGGAAGCCTCGCTAAAGTGAGTCAAGAACCTTTTCTTACCCTCTCCGGGGGAGGATAACATTCTAGAATCATCCGTCTCAGCACCTGAACCCAACTGACTCAACTCTCTGCTAATACATTTAGGGGCCTGGAGAAAAATCTGTCTTTTTCTGCGAAAATATCAGCGATCAAGGCTGACCTTAGGCAAGCGAAGCTCCTAACAGAATACCAAACCTCCTGCTACTGTAAGAGACATAGAGACTGCCATTCAAAGTCATGGTAAGTTAGCTGAATTCAGAGGGGAACTTCATCAAACCTTGAAGGCGCCCGGAGCCTCCATGCAGGTGATTCAAAGGTAGAATTCCTCCCTTCCACTTAGGAGGCCCAGGTTTGACTCTCTCACACCCAGCCAATCAGTGGAGGCATGCGCCTTGCTCTAATGCTGACCAGGATTCCATGAAGTTTCCAAAGAGGGACAAAGAAGAAAGCCCTGGGAATCTACCTCTGAAAATCAAACAGGGAAAACACCAGAGACGATGACAATGGTCTAATCTGCGATCAGTTGTGGGGATGACGCAAGATGGGACAGCTGACCGTTCGTTCCGTGGTGCCTGGGCTCCCCATTGTGAGTCCCCTCTGGCACCTGGTCAGCAAACCACCGAGGCCGAATGAAAGGACAACTTCAAAGACAAACCTGTGTGCTCAGAGCTTTATGCTCTTGCACAAACTATCTTTATGGGATCAAGAGGACAACAGCAACCCAGAAGATGAGACAAGAGCCTTCCGGGCAGTGAGTTTAGGTTCAGAGGGAGGGAAGAGCTCAGTCCGAAAGGGTCAGAATGTCGTCAGTGTCACTAACTGGTAAACTCAGAAACTTATTGGAATTAGTGCGTGTTTTACTGTGGAGATTCTCAGCAATCAAAAAAACAAAAAACAAAAAAAAACCAACAACAACACTGAAAACCGGGATAATGACTTAAGGGCTCTATAATTTATTTTAAGTTGTGATACTCAATGCCAATGAGGAAGTGGTGTTGACACTTGATTCTGAGGAAAATCTAGTCCGTAGGGCTTGTCAAGTACAATGCACAAGAGGCTTCTCCTGACGGCCCACGGCCGTCTTATGTCCCTGCAGGCGGTTGTGCTCAGCCAAAGCACATTTGGACTTTTTCTTTTTTCTTTATGATACATTCATTGCTCCAATGAGCCCCGGTGTTGCACAGTAGGATAAGCACTGAGCTCGTAACCGCAAGGTCCGAAGTTCAAACACACACACCCCTCTCGGAAACCCTATACAGGGTCTCTATGACTCGGAACCGAGTCAACGGCACTTCACCCCAACAGCAGTTTCTGTACTGGACAGTTAAACCAAGTGCTCTCCCTGACGCCAGCGTCCTCGTTATTTGTGTTGTCCAGCCTAAGTCCTAGGCTGGCCCTTCCCCAGCAGGGGTCTGCTGCTGCCAGCACCTCCTTTTTTCTCCACTGCCGAGGCTCCCGGCTCCCTGGATGCTGAGTCAGTGACATCTGTAGGCCGTGAAGCAAGGGTTGGGCGGGCCCAAGTGGTGGGGGCTGGTGGGGGGGAAACGTACGGCACAAGTCATGGATAAGATCAATCAGTGCACTTGGATACATGGAGACCCCATTTGGGCCAGAGTAGAAGTGTGCTGCGCCCGGTCTCCAGTGACTGAGTTTTCCAAAGGAGATGCCAGGCCTGTCTTCCGAGGCACCCCTGGTCTTCTGGTTGTTGTTAAGTGTCGGTGGGTTTGAACTTGCCGACCTTGAGATTCAAACCAACCTTGAAGTTCAGTGCTTATCTTCCAGTGCCAAAGTCAGGCAACCCTAGATGGACTCACACTGCCAACCTTTGAGTGAGCAGTCGAGTCCGTGACTGTGAATTGCCTTGAAGCTGGCGCTGACTCATGGCGACACCGCATACAGCACAAGGAAACGTTGGCCGGTCCCTTGCCGTCTTCACCGTCACTGGCATGCTGGAGTCCACTGCTGTGGCCACTGTGGATTTTAAGCACCTTCCAGCCTTGGGAGCCCACATTCCAGCATTACATAAGATTGTGTTGTGGGCCAAAACCTTGTCTGTCTGTCTGTCTGTCTGTCTGTTTGGCTGAGTTTTGGAAGTAGATCACCAGGACTTGCTGCCTAATGTGTCTTAGTCTGAAAGCGCCACTGGGGGGCACACTGCTTCGATGCGGCACACCCATCACATAGGTCCCAGCACCAGAGCAATGCCCAAGCCACCACAGATCGCCAAACGTCCCAACTGACAGACAGGTGGTGAAACAAAAGTATTGAACGCATTAGAAGACGATGTAAGGACACCTGGGTTTAGCTTGGGTGGGGATAGACCTTCCGGAGCAAAGCACAGAAGACAGAAGCAATAAAGGAAATCTCTATTTCTTTGATCATTCGATTCAACTTGACCAATACTCCTGGGCAGGTACATGCTATAGAAGAGGTACTTACACCTGTAAGAACACCAGCTTGACCGCATAGTTGGTCAACTTCAGACGACAGAATTTGGCACACACCTTAGTCATGAGAGAGGTTCCCACCAAAACCTCAGTCAAGTACCCCTTCACACACACTTGTAGTTGGTGTTAAGCGACAGACAGCGAGTGGATTCCAACTCAGAACGAACCTGCATAGGGTTTCCGCGGAGCAACTGGTGGCTTTGAACTGCCCGTCCTGTGGTTAGCAGCCCAGTGCTTATCCTACGACGCCACGCAAGGACCCTTGGAGCAGCTATAATAATAATTAAAGAAAAATAAAATAGCAAGTGGTTTTAATGATGTGGAGAATGCGGAACCTTCATTCTTGGCTGTGGAGAGTGGAGTGAGAAATGGTGTTTCTGGTGGGGAGAGCAGTTTGTTGGTCCTTCAAAAGGTTATCAACTGAGTGGTTGTTAAGTACCACTGGCTCGGCTCTGACGTACTGGGACTCCGTACAGGGGTTTCTGAAGAGCCGCTGGTAGGTTTGAACCAGCGGTTAGCAGTCTAGTAGTACCTGTCCTACAGCACCAACACACCATTGTTCTTGTTGTTCAGTGCCGTATAGGGTTTCCGAGGGGCATCGGGTAGGTTTAAACCGCTGGCCTTGTGGTCTGCTGTCCAGTGCGTCTCCTACAGCGCCACGGCAGGACTCCGTAAACGGAGTTACCAGATGCCAGTTGCACCGGTAGGTAGACACTGAGAGGGACTGGAAACGAGTCTCCAAGCAGAGACTTGTGTAGGAATGTTCAAAGCAGTCCTTACTAGTCTGTGTGCACAAGTGGAAACAATCCCGATGTGCATCCAGCAGTGAATGGATAAGCAAGTTGTGAGTTAATGACAGATGATTACTCAGCCTTAAAAAGGAATGAAGTCCTGAGCCTTCCAAAAACATGGATGAGCCTCCACAAATGTAGATAAAGGAAATGAGCCAGGCACAAAAGGTCACGAATTCTATCCTTCCATCTTAGGAAACATCTCAATCTGATAAGGTCACAGAGGCTGAAAGCAGATTGATTGGTAGGTGCCGGGGGCTCGGAGGGCACAGGACAGAAAGTAACTTCTTAATGGGCACAGGCTCTTCTTGGCACTGAGTGAAATGTTTTGGAGCTACGTACAATTGACGGCTGGCCGACGCTGTGACGGTACCAAAAGTCACGAAAGTGCACACTTTGAAGATTCTACGGGAAGTACTTTAAAGAGTATACAGGGCACGTACGACACGTATGGGGCACAATTGACGGCTGGCCGACGCTGTGACGGTACCAAAAGTCACGAAAGTGCACACTTTGAAGATTCTACGGGAAGTACTTTAAAGAGTATACAGGGCACGTACGACACGTATGGGGCTCTGGGGGTGCGATCTTAAAGTTCTGTCTGCCACAGCTTAGGAGTGGGGAAGGGGAGTGTCAGGGAATTCAGTTTATACCTTCCAAGGTTTGATTGATTGGATTTTTAGACTGTGTGCGTTTGCAACTTTTTGGGTGTGTGCAAGGTATCTGAGGCACTGGGGCGCTCACCAGCCACTCCTCAGAGACCCTGTGGAGGGCCCTTAACCACAACAAAAACACCAAATGAAGGTGTCAGGTAGAGCATGGGAAGAGGCTATAGGGTCCCAGCCTGCGCTGGGCTGCCTACCAGCCTTCCCTGCTCAGCCTGGCGACAAGGCCTCTCATATCCTGAACAAAAGCTGACTTTCTTCCTACTCTCCATCGGGCCTGCACTCGCTGGTTCCCCTCTCTGCCCCGTTGTTCCTGTGCTGTGGAGCTGAGCTGCTGGCCCAGGAAAAAGTAACCCTTTGCAGAAATGTATTAGGAGTACTCCAGCACCTGGAGCCTCTGACTCCAGGTACAATTGTTTTCAGTGCGATTGCCTCTCAGGGTTTTGTTAATTGGCTCCACTGCGGCCCTGAGAGGGGTGGCCCCTTGTTCAGAATCTCAGGTTTGGGTAGCTATACTGGGTGGTGGGAACCATGTCCTGGCCTCCCAGACTCTCAGGTGGCGTGGATCACATCCTTCAGTTGGCACTAGCCGAGGGTGACGACGCTTTCTCTTTCATTTGTGCGGGGCTCCGTCAGGTTAAGTGGTAGAGCTTCACATTTGTCTCTCTGAGGCCCCTTGGCAGTTGCCTCACTACATGCTGAATCTGACAGATGTGTCCTCTTGCTATGACTTTATTACCCATGTGGTGGTAGTGAGGGTGTTAGAAGAAGTGACAGGGGTTTCCACATAGCACAGTGGTTAGGAGCATGGTCTCTGGTACACAAATGTCTACTGCAGCATTATCCTCAACAGCCTAGAGCTGGATGTCGCCCAAGTGTCCACCTCAACACATAATCAAATGTGGCATATACACACCATGGCATATTACTCAGCCACAAAAGAAAACAGAGTCCTGATCCATGCCGCAACATGGGAAGACCTTGAAAACCTTATGCTTGGTGAACTAAGGCAATCACAAAAGGGCAAATATTGTTTAATTTCATTTGCGTGATGCACTTAGAATAGAGACATGTACAGTGGGCAGATTTTAACATTGGTTACAAAGAGTATAAGGGAGGGGAGCAGGGGAATGTTGGACTTTAGCTGGCACGGGGATGGAAAATAGGGTCATGGATATTGGTGAGAGTTTCACAGGAAGATTGATAGAATTGGTTTTACTGGATTGTACATATGAAAAAATGTGGAATTGATAAATGCGTTATCCATATTTTTGGCTGCCTAAGAAATTACCCTCCAAACTTGGAGCCATTGGACAGGCTGGTTATGTGAGTCAGGAATTTGGACTGTTGTCTCTCCCTGTCTGGAGCAAAGAAGTGTGAAAAACTGAAGGCCCATGGAAGCAATTGTTCCAATAGATTAATGGAGCCCTAGGGTGGTGCTGTAGGATAAGCAATTGACTGCTAAATGCAAGGTTGGTGGTTCAAACCCACCAGCTGCTCATTGGAAACCCTATATAGGGTTGCTCTGAGTTGACACTAACTTGAAGGCACTGACCAACAACAACAACCCTGCGACCAGAACTAGATGGTGGCCAGCTACCACTCCCAACTGCTCTGGAGGGATCTGTGACAGCTAAGGCTTTGTGTTCACTTGACTGGGCCAGGATTCCCAATGGTTTGGCAGATCAGATATGATTATCCCCATGGTGAGATCTAATAGAGGCATCGTTAACTCTGTGATGATTGGCTATGAGCAGCCAATCAACTGAAAAGATGTTTCCTTGGGGGTGTGATCTGCTCCGAACACAGTGGACATACAGGAAAATCTTGCTCTCTTTCCCACTGGATCTGGATCTCATATGAGGTTGTCCTCCAACCCCTGATTCTTTGGAACCTGAGCCAATGGCCTGCTCTATTTTTTGTCTGCTCATCTGTCTGCTGGGCCCACCCACTGATCTTGGTTCACTAGGGACGTCTGTCTACTTATCTGCCTACTGGGCCCACCTGCCGATCTTGGCTCAGTTAAGCCAGAACTGGGACTCTCCCACCTCTACAGTTGTGAGCCATTTCCCTAATATAAACATCCTAGTGGTTACGAATCGGGCTGTGTACTGCAAGGTCAGCAGTTCGAAACTACCAGCTGCTCCGCGGGAGAAAGATGAGGCTTTCTGCTCCCATAAAGCTTTACAGCCTCAGAAACCTTGTTCAGGGTTGCTGTGGGTTGGAACCGACTCGACGTCACTTAACAACAACAACATATATACATATCAGCATGTGATATATACAAATACATATGTGAAAAACCAGTGAAATATACAAAAGTTTCACTGGGTTTGCTTCCCTAGAGAATCCAGCCTAAGACAGTATCATTGTAGAAGGTCCTGGATAGAGTGGGAACAAAATGTGGACCAAAGCGCAAAATCATACAAAAGACCAGGTTTACTGGTCAGATGGAGACTTGCGGAAGCCCTGAAACTGTGGCCCTCACACACCCTTCAGTCTGCAACTGAACCCACCCCAATGACCTAACTTTCAACCAAATGATAGACCTGCGTGCGAGGTGAACTGTAACACCACAGAGGTACATACTCAAAGAACAATCAAAACTAAGAGATCAGAAGGATAGACTTTGCCTAGAGAGAAAATCCAGAAGGCAGGGAGAGATAGGAAAGAAGGACGAAGGACCATTGTAAATGGGAAGAGAGTAGGAGAGTGCTGTTACATTGTGAGGGGAGCAATCAATGGCACTCAACAGCTGTTGAGGCAATTCCGACCCATATCGACCCTGTATAGGGTTTCCAGGGAGCAGCTGGTGAGCTTGAACTGCTGACCTTCCAGTTCAAACGGCTTTGTGTCTGTACGGACCCTTAAACAATAAAATACCACTTCTGAAAGGAGAAAAAGAACCCACATCTTTACAAAGACCAGAACTTGTAGACTCACTTTGTGTTGTTAGTTGCTGGTTGCTGTCAATTTCGTTCTGACTCATGGTGATTCTATGTGCACGAAATAGAACTGCTTTAAGAAGTAAATTACCAGGTCTTTCTCTCAAGGTGCCTGTGGGGGGTGTGAAACCACCAACCTGTCTATTGTTGTTGTTGTTGTTGTGTGCCGTCGAGTCGGTTCCGACCCATAGCGACCCTGTACATTAGTGGAGTGTTTAACCACTGATGCCACCACATCCTTTCCAATGGAACCTGGACACATTGGTTTGTTTGTTTGTTTGTTTTCTCCAACTTGTGCAATCACTAAGACCAAACTACAGAACCCAGAAGAGTTCATCCCTTTGGCAACTCTGCATTCATACAAATTCTTTTTATAAAGATGTATTATTACACTATGTTCCAGACACTATTTCAAGTGCCTTAGAGCTATTCATTCATTTTTAAGTTGCCAGAAAATAACTGCAAAAACAGTCTCCTGCCTACTACAATACAACTCTCCTCAACAAATAAAAAATACACTCACTCTCTCCGCTACAGTGGAGACTCAAAGCCCTGTCCATCTCCAGCTGATGTTTTCGAGCTCTCTCATGTTGTTGGGTGGATAACCCATAGGCTATGGAGTGAATTGTAAAGTTAACTTCCACCAACAGCCAAGAACCAAACCCACCCAATGCCATCAAGTCGACTTCACTCCTAGCGACCCTGTAGAGGGTTTTTGAGGCTATAAATCTTTACAGGAGCAAAAAGCCTCATTTCACCAGTGCGGAGCTGCTGGTGGATTTTAACTGCCAGTCTTCTGATTAGCAGTCCAGTGCTTATCCTACAGTACCAACATAACGAGCATAAAATGGGTCAAGGGAAGACGGGGGAGGGGAAGAAATTGGCTAATACAAATAAAAACGTACATAAAATAGCAAAGAAATAAAGTAGGCATATGGTCACAGCCTTCATTTCTGCTTTCAGACAAAAGGATAGAGTTTATTTTTATTTATTTATTTGGCAATTCCACTGTATTCCATTCTCCCTTTGCCCTCAGCCAACATCCTAGATGCTTACAAGTCTTGGTGTGAGGGATTCAACCAAGCCCTCATTCCTGATGGGTCTGAGTCCATGCTGGTCTGCTCCACTGTACACAGAAGTGCTGGGAGGCACCCGCTTAATAAAAATCGGTGGGCCTCACATGGACTTTTCCCAAACCCCACCGTATTGTAGCAATTCTCTGTGCTGTGGATAATCAGGGTCACTCACCTTGACTAACACAATAATTGTCCTTTTTTCCTGTTGGTTCGATAGCACAAGAAGCCAGCCACAAATGACCAGGTAAAAGTCTTGTGTCCAGTTCTCTGTCAATGTATGATTGCAGCCATTTCTGTATTACCTTTAGCAAAACTTT
>NW_006408937.1:102263-104357 GCF_000296735.1 Chrysochloris asiatica | reverse complement strand
GCAGGGAGAGATAGGAAAGAAGGACGAAGGACCATTGTAAATGGGAAGAGAGTAGGAGAGTGCTGTTACATTGTGAGGGGAGCAATCAATGGCACAAAAGAAAATGTTTATGAATTGTTGAATGAAAACAAATTTGCTCTGAAAACTTTCATCTAAGTCTTTCACTCTCTGGCACGCACGCACACACACATACACACACAACCTAAATAAATGGAGCAATATACCATATCAAAATTTTTTTAAAAAGAATTCTGACAACTTGGCAACCAGCTCTCAGGAGCCCTAAGAGTCATCTTCAGCACATTGTGGCTTATTGGCCACTTTCCCTAATCTCACTCCAAGGGTGGTTGTTGTTGTGTGCTGTCGAGTCAGTTCCAACCCATAGGGACTTTGTATAGGGTTTCCAAGGAATGGCTGGTGAGCTTGAACCTCCAACCTTGGGGTTCAAACCAACTTTGCAGTCCAGCGCATTGGGCGTATTAAATTGCTTGTATCAGTCAGAGTTCCTTTGCAAAGAGCATGCATTCCTCTGGCTATTTTAACACTGAGGACCGTTAGGTTTATACAAAAATCAGAAACTTTCCTCCGTAACACCACCACTGCTAGGGCATCATGCCTTAAACAAACAGACAAACAGAAACTGACTTGGATCCAGTAGTGTGTTGGTAACCATCGAACAGCAGGCCTTGATTTTTAGCATTTGCTGACTTCCATAGTGAAAATACTCACACCACAGCCAATTTCAAACAGTCAATATGAGATCACTGAGCACTGAGTTGGCAAGAGATGCTAACAATAGGTTCTCGTCAGCCAGTATAAGCTGACCCCAGCACACACACCACTGCGTGTATCCTGCCTCCCAACCATACAGAATATCTGCTAATGCACTCACAGAAAACCCCACATCTTGAGGCAGAGCATCAGGGGCCAGGCAACTTAGTTTCCAGAAGGTTCTCTGTGCCCCACAGCCTGCTGGCTCCTGGGGCACACCTTCCCTGCTGCCAAGATGCCCAAGACACGAAGGAGGAGCCCAAGAGGAGTTCGGCGAGGTGGTCAGCGAAACCTGTTCCTGAAAAAGTGGCAATGAAGCCAAAAAAGGCAGCTGGAAAGGATAAATCCGCAGACACAAAGTGCAAACAAAAGGGGAAAGGGTAGCACAGGGGAAGCAGGCTGAAGTGGGTAACCAAGACCCTAAAGAAGATGGTCCTGCCGGAAATGGAGAAACTGAGGCAGCAGGAGAGAAAGAAACCAAGTCAGAGGAATGTTTGTCTCCCGTGGCTATCAGTGGGACCTCTACTCTAGCTCTCTTCTTGTACCATCCAGGTGAAGATTTTTATCAACTAGTTTGTAAATGCACATTTTCTAGTAGCTCTAGAAACATTTTGTAAATGGAGGAAATCCCACTTCATCCCATTTTTTTAATGTCAATCCTTTTTCTTAGAGGTGAAGTCATTTCCTAGTTGTTTATTTTTTGGTACAACCAGAAGATAGTGGCATGCTGACTGGTGGGAGGTTTGGACTATCTTGGGTGTCAACTTAACACCCATTGGCGGGCTGGGGGAGTTTTATATCCCATAATACAGAGCACACTTACTGGCAATCCGGGGACCACAGCCATGTATTTGCAGGGCTTGAACATTGTAAATTCTGTTTCCATGCTGGTTTTCAGTAGAATTGTTTCACTCATCTTGGCTCTGCCTGTCAGAACTGTGTGTGTTCTGTGATATTTTTGGTCGTGGTAGTCCCGTTTTCCTCATGACATTGTTACGTACTGTGAAACGTTGCAAATTTCAGTGTGTAGTGTGTGTGACATTAAGTTGAGAATTAGTAGGAATTACGACTATCAAAAATTGAAGCTATTGGCACTTGAAATTTTTGGTACAAAGAAAAATGTGCCTCCAGATTTAAAACTGGAAAAGTCACTGGAATTTAGAAAACAATTATAACTACAGGGCTCTTAGATTTTTGGTACGTACATTAAAAATTGTGTGCAAATTGTTCATAATGTCTCTGTTTTTATTGTTGTTGTTGTTGTTGAGCGCTGCTGAGGCAATTCCGACCCATATCGACCCTGTATAGGGTTTCCAGGGAGCA
>NW_006408937.1:99146-100542 GCF_000296735.1 Chrysochloris asiatica | reverse complement strand
GTCCTCAGCACACAGCCCCTCTCCCTCTCTGGATCCCTAGTCCCCAGCCACTCCATCTCTTCACATCATCCTCTCTCTTCACATCATCCTCTCTGTCTCAGTCTCAGGCCTCACTGCTCCTCTAGATGGGGTCCTGCTCTCCACTCTTCTCCACTGATGGTCCCAGGGCCCTCCGCTCCTAGACTGAAAGGTTAATCACTCCCCTCCTTGCTATAAAATGTCCACCTTTACATTTCCAGTCCTCACAATCAGTCCTGGTAACAATTATTTACCCTTGCATCCCAAGGGACCCATCTACATTTCTTTTCATCTGCCCTTCCTAGACATGTCAGCTACTACTCACTGGACACTCTACCATCCTCTCCGCCCTGTGGATCTAGGTTCCCTCTTGAAAGCTTGTAAGCCAGTCACTTCTTACCTTTGTATCCCTTCTCCCATTTTTGGGTAGCCAATGTTCAAGATGTCCATCCCTATCTACTCTTTGTGTGGATGGGGTGGGAATCATTCTTGGAGCAGGGATTTGTTTCCTCTTTTGAGCTACTGCATTTATAGCTGGAGGTCCAGTTTATCAAATTGTATCAGATGACGCTTTTTTCCTCTTCTTTCTTCTTCGGGTTGAGCTCTGTTCTTCCCATCATTGGAGCCATGGCAAGTGGTTTCATCTGCAGGTGTGGGTGTTCTTGCGTCTGTCTGCCCTCTTCTTATCAGTTGGTCGCTTCGGTCTCCACTCTAGTCCTCTGTGGATGTGTCACTGACTCTGAGCCCATGAGTCCCCAGGTCTTGCCTCACTGCTGGCCAACCAGGTCTCCACCCGGGCTCACCGTAGTCTGCTGAACGATGCAGGGCTTAGCTCGCTGCTTCATTGATGTTCTTCGGTCACTTTTCTTTATGGGTTACATGCGTGGTCACCAATCAGAACACATTTTCCCATTGCGTCTTAGTCTTGGAGGAGGATTTGCACTGAGAGGACCCAATCACTTTTGCCTTGATGTCTCTTGGGCAGACAGCTTGCTTGTTCTTGTGGTAACACTGCCTCACTTTCTTGAAAGATTTCAAAAAAATTTTTCCATCAATTCCTGGTGCCTTGTTCTTTGCCAATTCCTCCAATACACCTTGAACTTCTTCCTTCAGTATCATTGGCTCTTGATCATATGGTACCTCTTGAAATGGTTGAACATTAACCATTTCCTTTTAGTACACTGATTCTGTGTATTCCTTCCATCTTCTTTTGATGCTTTCTGCATCATTCAATAATTTGCCCAGAGAATCCTTCAATAACGAAAGTCGAGGCTTGAATTTTTTCTTCAGTTCCTCCAGCTTGAGAAATGCTGAGCGTGTTCTTCCTTTGTGGTTTTCTGATTCCAGATCTTTGCACATTTTGTTGTAATATTTGACG
>NW_006408937.1:63194-98097 GCF_000296735.1 Chrysochloris asiatica | reverse complement strand
ATCACGGTCAACTCTACTTTGAGGAGGCAGCTCTTCCCCAGTCCCATTTTGAGGGCCTTCCAACCTGAGGGGCTCATTTTCTGCCACTGTATCTGACACTGTTTCTCTGCTATTCATAAGGCACAAAGCAGCAGCAGCAGCAAGGACTAGAGGGAATTTCATTCAGATTCATTCCTTGAGTATATCTTCTACTTTGCAGAGAAATGTCACAAAATTTGCCTTACAGGATCTCTCTACCTCCTCTCACAATTTTGGGGGGAGGCCTTCTTCAATATCACCATATATTTTCTTTCAGAGCTTTCTTCTGGTAGCCTAGGGATTCCAGGTCTGAAACACATGCCCTGAAAAGAACAGGGCTGAGATACAACGGTAATGGACAGGGACTTTACAGAGCTTTGATCCTTCTGGACACTATTTTGGTTTAAGGAGCAAGTTTATAACAGTTACTTATTCAGGATCATGGTTAAATAATTCATCTTTCCCCTATATAATTCGACATCAATTTAATTATATAATTGTTATTGTTAGTGCCCTTGATTTGGTACTGGTTCATAGGTATAGGGTTTACAAGGAGTGGCTGGTGGGTTTGAACCACCAACCATCTAGTTAGTAGTCCAGTACTTACCCTACATCGCCACACCAGGACTCGTTATGAGCGGCCAGATATGCTTGAGTCAATTTCTGGCCTTTTTTTTAAGCATCACACTTCTCTCTTCAGAAGGCAATTATTTAAAAGGAAAATATTCATCAATGTCAAGAAAACAATCTTGGGATTTTTCCAAATACGGGGTGACATTTAGCTAACACACAAGTACCACTTCATGGAGGCTGCATCCAGTACATTTGGGAACCAGAACAATGTGCCTTCCTCAGACACCAACACGAACTCCCTGTACCTTTCCAGGCTGCTGAGCAGGCCCCAGGCAGTACCAGGCAAGCTCTGTGTCTGTTGTGAATATGACAAAAGGACAAGACTGTCTAAAGACGCAGGCGACAGGATGTCAGCACACAAGAAGATTAAACACAAATCTAGGGTCATTCATTTCCTTCCCCACCCCCACCCGGAGACATGTAATGGTCGTTAAATACTTTAGAGAAAAGAAAAATCTTTGTGAAAACCAACTTTTTCAACAAATTCATCATCTATGTTGTCCTTATTCTCAGCCTCCTAATCATTTTCATTATCATCTTGTTCATTCGCTTCCTCCTTTTTCTCTCTTTCTCTAACTCAACAGCTCTATTTATTTTAAATGGGAGGGCCAGGGATTCTGTTCTGTGTATGATACAATCTTCTTTCCGTATTTTTCTCCATCTGAATAACTTTATCATCTGCCCATTTTTCCCCACTTATCTTATAGCATCTACCATGGAAAGGGTAGGACGTTGTCCCTTGACTGTAGTTTGTGTTCATTCATTCCTAGGGAAGCTTCGACAAGTGACCACAAACTGAGTGGATTCATAGAACAGAAATTGATTCTCTCACAGTTCTGGAGGCTCAAAGTCCAAGGTCAAGGTGTTGGCAGGCCCATGTGTTCTCTGTGGAGCAATTAGAGGAGAATCTGCTCCAAGCCTTTCTCTTAGCTTCTGGGGTTTCCAGAGAGCCGTGGCACTCCTTGCTTTGTCGACACATCACTTCAGTCTCTGCCTCCAGCCTCACATGGGCTTCTCCTTGTGTGTCTGTGTCTCTTCTCTTCGACACAGGTGTTGGATTAGACACGGGCACCACAGATATTGGATTAGATCCCACTCTAATCTGGTATGACCTCATCCCAACTTGACTACATCTCAAAAAAAACAACAAAAAAAACAAAAAAAAACCCTATTTCCAAACAAGGTTACAATCACAGGTACCAGCATTTAGAACTTCAACTTGTCTTTTGGGGACCACACAATTCATCCCTTAACAATTGCAGTGCTCAGAACAAAGGAAGAAAATGTCTGCATTAGAGTCCTTACACTGCTCGACATCACAACAAGGAAATGCAGAAGGACATGTCTCCATGTGTGAGGGCATCACCTGGGCCTGTTGAAGGTTGAACCTGAGCTTGAACAGGAAATGCAGGGGACAGAGGAACACAGTACAGGATAATATGGGGTATATGATACTAAGAAGGGTTAATAGTTTACAAGGGAAAGTGGTAATGCTTTCTGCGTTTATTTTCTTTGTCTATGTTGTTGGGTACATTGACCTATTCTACAGGTGATTTATAATGCTTCTTGTTTTAAAATTTTAGTTCTTTCATTTTGAGTCCTTTCTCTTTTTAAGTGTTTATTGTGATTGAGTGATAGTTTATATGGGAGAACATTGGTTTTACACTCATCCTTCCATTGCAATGATTGCAATCTCCTCCGTGTATCACCATTCAACAGTGTTTGCTTCTATTCCCTCTGTTTTCTTTGTTTTATTTTTCTTGTGAAGGAGGTGGGGTGTACACAAAAACACTCAGGAATATAGAATCATTTAAACACCCAAAGGGCACATTCTGCAAGCCTGCCTCCTGGCTGCCAGCACACAGTCTTTCTCTTTCCATGAGTCTCTCTCTCCATGTTCTCATCTGTGCTTCTATCTCTGGTGTCGCTGATTCTCTGGATAGGGTCCCACATTCTGCTTGTGCTCTTCTCCCTTGATGGTCCTAGGGTCCTCTGTTCCTGGAATGTAAGATTAACTACCCCCCCCTTTTTGTTACAAACGTCTGCCTTTACAGTTGTGACAATCGCAATTATGATAACAATGACTCACTATTGAATCCAATGCATCCTATCCCCATCTCCTTTCACCAGACCCGTCTAGACAAGATGAAAACTATTCAGTGGGGATTCTACCTTCCTTTGCACACTCTGAAACTGAAGTTCCTCTTGAAAACTTGTAATCTGGTGAGGTGACTTCATGCCTTCAGTCATTTTACTTAATGAGTATAATAACTTAGGGTTGTCAGTTGCCCTACGACTATGACCAGGTTTAACTAGTATTTCTCAGATTGTGAATGTTTGTTAATGTTTGAGTCAATCATATTTCTTCTGTAAATTTCTGTGTATGTTCTTAGCTAATTTTTCTATTGTATGCCTGTTCCTAATGATCTCATCAATAAATTTAAAATGAAAAGCCAGTTATGATCAATATTATACACACCCTCACATACTTATAGATCAATAAAATGAATGGATTATAATGTGGCCCATGGTACAATCTTTCATCTATTCATTCAACCCATATTGACTGAGTTGGACAGACAAAATTATCTGGGCTCATGGAGCTCACTTATTTCAGTCAACAAGCGGGAAGCTGGACCTGCCTGGGAGCCACACAGCATCGCTGTCTCGGAAATCCATGGCTGAAACAGTCACAAGACAGCCCGCATGCAAGTGGAGGGGACACAGACCACATTTCTCAGTAGGAAGCTGTCAAGGTCATCCTATAGAAGAGCATATGGGATGGAGTTCTTGTAGACATCCCCGGGAAAAACACTGCCACAATGTGGTTATTATTACCATGTGTCCATGTCTAGAAATGATGGTGAATCCCTTCTCTCCAGTCGATCTAGGAACTTTCTTTTTTGAAACTACGTTGATAGACCAGGCACACATGAGTTTTGATTGGACATCTGTCTTGTTTCCCATAAAGTTGTGACCTGTGCATCTACTGCCACCTACTGACAGAAAATCCTAATTGCAGATTTTGTTAGAACTTTTTCGTCGGACAGGCTCACCAATCAGAAAGTGACAATTCCATCACCTCTCTGAGCCTCCATATCCTCATCTAGAAAATGGGGTCATAACAGCATCTCCTTCGTCGGCTGTTTTGTAGATTGAAGGAGTCAACACCTCTACTCGCTCCAAACAGGGACTTGCACGTAGAAATATGCTTGATAATTTGTTATGGAAAATTCATGGTAAAAATTCATGGAGAGGTGGTGGGTCTAAACGTTAGGGTGGTGTGTGAAGCCGGGTGGAACCTGGCCTTCCCCCATGACCCGAACTCTGGATTCTCTTGAGCCTGGCGCCCCCGACTGCCCCCGCGGTCCAGGTAATCCGCTACACAAGGAAATGAGTTTCCGTTCAGGCCTCCAGGGAGGGAGAAGGAAGGGCTGGGCGGTAGGAGGTGAGACCGGCTCGTGACCCCAAATAAGTCACTCTTGTTGTTGTTGTGAAGTGCCATTGAGTCAGTTCCGACCCATAGTGACCCTGTATGGGTTTTCCGAGGAGTGACTTTGTGGATCAGACCAAGTCTGCAGCCCAGCGCATTAGCCACGCCAGGATTCCAGTCAGTTTTTTTCGTCCATGACACAGTGAAGCCTCATGGGGCCTAGAGTTTTCAGGCAAAGGCTAAAGCGCTTTGCAGGATTATACAAGTTTTGATAACAAGATCGACTGAGTGCTTACTGTAAGTAGTTAGGGCTTTAAATCAATGAACTACTCTGTGGCTGTGGAGTCGGTTCCAACTCATAGCAGCCCTGTATCCGGTTTCCTAGGCTATAAATCTTTACGGAGCAGAAAGTCTCGTGTCTCTCCACGCAGACAGCTGGTAAATTCGAACTGCTGACCTTGCAGTTAACAACCCAACTCATAACCCACTACACTATCAGACTTCCTTTCAACTACTTTATTATAAGGTGGTTAGAACCCATTTTACAGAGGAGAAAACTGATACACACTCCAAGGCAAAGCACTAATTAGTGGAACTAGACAACCTGGATTCAGAACCTGGACTTGTAACCATTATGATATAACGACTTAAAATGAACGAGTCTTAGTGGGGTGCTGTGAGTTAATGCGCCACACTGCAAAGCCATTTGAACTGCAAAGTTGGAGGTTCAAGTTCACCAGCTGCTCCTCGGAAACCCTATACATGGTCACTATGGGTCGGAACCGACTCGACAGCACTTAACAACAACAACAATCTACAACGAACATTTATTGATGAGAGTAGAAAATGTAGGGTCAGATGCCAAGAGTAGGAAGCTGAGGTGAGTGATGAAGGGAAGGAGCTTAGTCACAGAAGAGTTATAGTTTTGCTCCTTTGGAGTTCTTAGGTGAACGGGAGAGTGTGACAGATGTATAGGTGGACTTCAAAACCAAACCAACATACTCTGGGAGATGCTGGAAATACAGCAGGAAACAAGACCGAAAGTATGCAGATGGACAAAGGGCTTAGAATTGGAGGTACAGGGATATGTGGAGCTTAGCAGCTCTGCAAAATGGAATTGTTCAAAGAAAGAAGTTTCCTGGAGGAGAACTGTAAGCCAAATTGGTAGAAGATGATGCACCAACGGGAGAAGACTCCATTGCAGAAATCATTCAGAAGTAAAAGAGGATCCTCCAACCACGCTCGGCCTCGCTGTTGCTGCCCAGTCCTTACTTTTGTGGCCCTTAATGCCAAGTGTGTGTCCTGGAAGAGTCGTTCCAAGTACACCATTATGCCAGTGAAGATGAGGAAGTCTGGGGACTAAGACCACACAGGCTGTAGCCGAGTGCATGACATTGACAGGGGTCACAGGCACCATTAGCAAATGATTGACTCTGTGGCTCCGGCCTGAGCAGGAGACCAAGCCAGGACCTTTTGATAAGAAAGTTGTTGTTGTCCACTATGATCCCTGTAGGTCAGCAGACGTAACTCTGGTCCCTGGGAGCAACTGGAAGCGCTGGATCATTGCCACAGAAAATATGAAGGCTGGAGATGTATGTGATCCTCAACTCTAACCACAGAAGCCATATGGCAGTTGCTGCTCGGGAAGGAATTGCACATCTTCTGGCGGCCCTGCCCATGGGTACCCTCAGCAATACTGTGGAGAGTGAGCCAGGCCAGGGAGCCAGTATATCAGAGGTGCAGGGACTTGTGGTGGGCTGTTACGCAAGGTGAAGGGGACTGCCATCATCCGTCTGGCTGCCCGCTAAGAGGCTGATGCAGCTGCTGGAAACAGCGGCTGAGAAGCCAACGTGGACCATAACAAATGGGTCAGTGACTGGACAAGAGGCCTTCCATCAGGCTATGGCACTGCAATGGTGGCTGGGCTGGTTGAAAGATTTGGCCCCTATCCCCCATAAGAGTTATGTGAAGCTGCCCTCAGCTGCCGCGGAAAGCTAATATTCCTGGACTCTAGTAAAATACTTCCCTATTTCTGTTAAAAATAAAAAAATTCATGGAGCAGGTCTGGTTTGAGAGGGGCTGTGAAGGAGATACGGAATGGATTGAAAAACCAAACGTCAGAAAAACTAGCTGTCTCCCCAGGGCCAGGTACATAGGAGTCACTCGAGGGTGGGTGAAGGAAATCACAGTACCTGATAAAGGTAGACGTCTCTGTCACCAGGTGGAGACTTTCTTCCACCTCATGAGACTCGTCGAGGCCCCCTTCATGTCCTTATTCCCTAGGTTGTAAATGAAGGGGTTAAGCAGGGATGCTACCACCTCAAACAGTACCATGGCCTCCGAGTCCTCAATTGTGTAGGAGGAACAAGGTGGCAGATACGCCCCCAAATGAGTTCCACAGAACACGCCAGTGCTGGCAGGTGGGAACTGCAAGTGGAAAAGGCAGTCTTAACATGGCTGAAAAAAATGTGCATGTAGGCAAGGGAGCTAAACAAGAAGGGAGTGATAAAAAGAAAACTCCCCGGGGTCTACACAATCCGTTTCTGAACAAGAACATTTGAGCAATGCACAAAGCTCACCGAAAATATGGTGAATTCTGACCCTTGCACAAAATGACATTGGGGACTGTGGGTGTATCCAGTGATAGATGTTTATGTTGACAATGATGTGATGTGATGCAGAATTCCAGGCTCACGGTTGTGGCATAGTAAAGAGAGGGCCATATGGCTGCAGGTCTATCATATGCCAACACTGCCAAGAGGACATTGTCCAGTTCTAGAAACATAATGAGAAAATACATCTGAGTGAGGCCTCCAGGTTTGGATAGTAGCATCTTTGGCATAGGGACAGAGGTGAGCCATATGTCACACAACACGGGCTGGCTATGAAGAAGTACATGGGAGTGTGCAGGTGGAGGCAGAACTGATGGCCAGGCTAATGAGCAGGTTCCCAAGCACAGCAACCAGGTACGTGGAGAAGGACAGGCTGAAGCGTAGGCGCTGATGCTCAGGCACCTCTGACAGTCCAAGGAAGAGGAATTCTGGGATGATTGTTAGATTACCTCTCGCCATGGCTTCGGGTTTCTATAAACATGCAATGTCAAAACATTAGACAAGGAGACCAGAGGCAATTGGGAAGAATTCTCATCACCCTACCTCATCAGTAGCTGAAATCAGACTTTATGATGCTTTGGGAAGGAACAAGGGCAACAGAATGTGGGGTCTATAAGGTCACAACAAATTGCAGCATGGCAGAGGTGAGGAGCTGTCTATGACTGAAATGTCAGGAGGAGTACCTCTTGTTCCTCCAGGAGGGAGGATGAGCCAGAAGAGAAGAGGAAAAAGAGAATTGAAAGATGGAAAGTGTGAGAGTGTGGGCAGAGCCAGGAAAGATCTTCAAATCGAGTTGGGCTGCTAACCTCAAGGTCAGCAGCTCAGAACTACCAGCTGTTCCATAGGCAAAAGATGAGGCTTTTTGCTCCTGTAAAGTTGTAGACTCAGAAACCCTATAACAGAGTGGCTAGGAGTTGACACCGACTCCACGGCACACCACCACCACCATGGAGGGTTCTGGGGGATGACATTACATTAAAAATGTGTGTGTGTGTGTGTGTGTACTTAGACATAGACATACATAAATGTATGTCTGTACTCACAGGAAGATAACTGGAAGGATAGTCACTAAAATGCTGACTACAGTAGCTATCTCTGGGATATAAGATCTCAACATGTATATCTTTTTTTCACTAATGAACATGTCCAATTTTTCAAGATATTTTCTGAAGATATTTACCAGATGTTTCAAGAGATTTCTATGATGAAAATGTTTAGGCCCAAGTGCATCTGGAGACTTAAATTGAAGCCTAGTTATCTCTCATTCCAATCACCACTAATGATCAATACATCTTGATTGCATGTTTGATCAATTTCAGATTGAAGAAGTTGATAGAATGCTTCTATTTCAGCCTCACTGGTTTTAGTGGTTGGTGCATAAATTTGAATAATACTGGTATTAACTGGGCTTTCCTGTAGGCACATGGATATTATCCTATCACTTACAGCATTGTGCCTCATGACTGACCTGGATATGTTGTTTATAACAAGGAATGCAACACCATTCCTCTTCAATTTGTCATTTCTGGCATAGTAAACCATGTGGTTGTCAGATTCAAAATGACCAATATCTGTCCATTTCAGCTCACTAATGCCTAAGAGATCGATGTTCATACGTTCCATTTCATTTTTTACAACTTCCAATTTGCCCTGATTCATACTTCGTACATTCCACGTTCCAATTATTAATGGATGTTTACAGCTGTTTCTCTTCGTTTTGAATTGTGCCCCATCAGCAAATGAAGGTCCCGCAGACTTTTCTCCCATGAGCTTTACTCCATTCGCGTCATCACAGCCAACTCTACTTTGAGGAGGCAGCTCTTCCCCAGTTGCATTTTGAGTGCCTTCCAACCTGAGGGGCTCATTTTCCGGCACTATATCTGACAGTGTTTCTCTGGTATTCATAAGGTTTTCAGTGACTAAATATTTGGAAGTAGTTCGTCACTCCTTCTTCCTAGTCTGTCTTTGTCTGGAAGCTCATCTGAACCCTGTCCACCATGGGTGACCCTGCTAGTATTTAAAATACCTGTGGCATAGCTTCCAGAATAACAGCAACTCATAAGTCAACACAGTACGACAAACTGACAGATGAGTGGTGGATAAGTGAATAAGGAAGACTGTAGAAGAATTGATGCTTTTGAGTTATGGTGTTGGAGGACAGTGTTGAAAGTGCCTTGGGCTGCCAAAAGAACCAACAGATTTGTGTTGGATGAAGTGCAGCCAGAGTGCTCCTTGGAGACCAGGATGGCCAAACTTCGTCTCTCATACTTCAGACATACTGTCAGGAGGGACCAGTCACTGGAGAAGGATATCATGTTTGGCAAGGTGGAAGGTCAGTGAGAAAGAGGAAGACCCCTAGCGAGATGGACTGGCAAGATGGCAGCATCGATGGACTCAAGCGTGGCAACAATAGTGAGGTTGGCCCAGGATCGGGCAGTGTTTCAATCTGCTATGTATAAGGTCGCTATGAGTCAGTACCAACTCGATGGCACCTAACAACAACAAGCTATCTGTCAAGCTATGCTCCTGCCTCTCCCTCTCTCCTTCGCAAGCTCATGTCATGAAAACCACAGAGCATACCAACATAAGCAAAATGGGAGATCCAGAAGAACCAGGAAGAGAGGAAGGAACAGGAAGGATATTTTAGGAAATAACATCCCCAAACCTCTTGATTTTGATAAAATACCTAAATCTACATATCCAAAAATCTCAACAAACTGTAAGTAGGATAATCACAAAAGAGATTGACTGTGAACTGCATTATACTGGAAGTAGCAAGTGTAAACAAACTCATTATATACCAGGCATCCTCAAGAAGACTAATAGAGATTTCTCACCAGAAACCATGGAGGACGAAGGCACTGGGATGGCTTATGTAAAGCACTGCAAGCAAAGGGGGGAGGGGGTGCGGGGGGGGGACCTGCTAACTTGTGAGTCTTCCTTTTTCTATTTGATTTAAAAGACAAATACATAAAATGGTCATTCTCAACCTATGTTAATGAAAACACACTGTCAGAAGATGTACACTGTGACAATAACAACAAAAGAGGAGAGGCTCCCACTGTAAAAGAGCTGACTTTCTGTATATTATTGAAACTAAAGTGGGATATATTCAAGTTTATAAAGTTAAGATGTTAATTATGGCTTCCAGAATACACACTAAGAAAATAACTAAAGTATATGCAGAAAAGGAAACGGCACTGCAATAAAAATAATAGTCTATAGAATTTCCTCTAAATATGGTACTGGATGAAATGAAGATTTTTTTAAAATGTGTATGACATATAAAACACAGGAAACCAGAAAAGATTGCCCTTTATCACCACTCATCTTCCATATTATATTGAGAGCCCTAGCCAAAGCAATAAGGCAAGAAAGGAAAATAAAAGGCATCCAAATTGGCAAATGAGAAGTAAAACTGTCTCCATTACAGACAATATTATCCTCTACATAGAAAATCCCAAAAACTCAGCAAGAAAAAATTATTGGGACCCATTGAAAGATTCAACAAAGTGGCCGAGTGCAGGATCAACATACAAAAGTCACTCAGATTCTTTTACACTAACAAAGACAACTCTGAAAAAGAAATCATATCAGATTATATTCTGACTCATTTCTCCCAATCGGCACATGAAAAGATGCTCAATATCATTGTTGTTGTTGTTGTTAGGTGCCATCGAGTGGGTACCAACTCATAGAAACCCTATGTACAACAGAAAGAAACACTGCCCAATCCTAGGCCAACTTAACTACTATTGCCACGCTTGAGCCCATTGATGCTGCAACTTTGCCAATCCATCTCATTGTGTGTGGGGGGGGGTGTCTCCCTCTTTTCTCTGACCCTCCACTTTACCAAACATGATATCCTTCTCCAGCAACTGATCCCTCTTGACAATATGTCCGAAGTATGAGACACGAAGTTTGGCCATCATGGCCTCCAAGGAGCACTCTGGCTGCACTTCTTCCAACGCAGATCTGTGTGTTCTTCTGGCAGCCCATGGCACTTTCAATATTCTCCTCCAACACCTTAACTCAAATGCATCTATTCTTCTATGGTCTTCCTTATTCACTGTCAAGGAGTGACTGGTGAGTTTGAACTGCTGACTTTGAGGTTCAAACTGACCTTCCAGTTGATTGTTTATACTACAGCACCACACCAGGGCTCCTTACACATGCTAGGATGGCTATAATTTCTTTAAGTGTTAGTGAAGATGTGTAGAAATGGAGACCCTCCCCCATGGCTGATGGGATTGAAAATGATATCACCTCATCTCTCTGTTATATTTCCTTTCTGGAAACAATACTAACTGTGGACCCCAAAGAGTCCAGGTAAAGTAGACACCTTGGTTCTATGACATTTACTTTAAAATCAACTTTACCCACACTGCCTCTTGCCTACTGTACTCCAGGCCTGAGTCTACATACTGTTGTTTAGTGCCGTCAAGTTGGTTCCAACTCATAGCGACCTTGTATAGGGTTTCCGAGAAGTAGCTGGTGAATTTGAACTGCTGACCATTGCAGTTCAAACCAGTCTTGTGGTTCAGTGCTTATCATGTCCACATACTAACACCCAGCAAATCTCCTGTGTTCACATATGTGCTCCATTGTTCCATCAGACTTCATTTATAACACATTTGTTCATCAACGGGTAAATGGAAAATGTACAACTCAGCCATAAACCATTGTCATCAGTGGCAGCACAGACCTAGCTCTGTTCTATGCATGCACCATGTTTTTACCTCATGTAACCTGTGTCATGGATGCTCTCCCACCCAGCCTCTAGTAAGCAGGAAAAAGTCAGAAGCCCTGAAGTCACCCATTTGCACTCAGGGCCTAGAGTTAGTTGGGGGCTGAGCTTCAGTGCTATGGGGAACGCCAAGGAAAGAAGTCAGAGATGAAAGCAGGAGGAGCTGAGGAGACTGTCACTGTCTGGGAGCTAATGGTCAGGCCCTGACCCAGGAGGAGCCGCCACATCTTCATTTTTTGGAAAAGAAGAGATGACTTGGCAAATGGAAGCCAGGCCATGACTATTCAGGAAGCAGGAAGTCTGGCCCGGCTGTCTGCCCCAGATTCCTGGACCCTCATTCCTTCCAAAGCAGAGGGGAGGCCACAGTCAAACCATGATGGAGCATGGCCTGAGGGAGACAGAGCAGTATACCCCATCTCAGGACTGAGTGGGTACAGGGATCGTCTTAGATCAAGGAGAGGCAGAGCTGTCTCCACTGGCTGAGAGAGGAGCATCTGGATTCACTAGGGGTGTTCTGGAAGCCATGGAGCGAGGAGCACCAGCTGTAGGGGCTGAGTGAGTATTTTTTCCCCTCCTCTGGCCCACGTAGCAGGCCTGCATCAGGACTCAGAAGTGGTCCAGGTGAACTTGATGGTAGGAGTGAGAAGTGTCATTTCTGCCTGATTTTCTTGGCTTCTGGTGACAATTGTATGAGAGACTGTGTTTGGGCATCCCTTAGGCTACCTTTTTCCGGCTGCCTTTGCTCACCTTGAAGCGCAGAGTCCATCTCCACAGTTCTCAGAGGCCTGGCTCCCTGGAGGGCCATTCCCAGCCTCATAGACATGCAGCTTCTGCAACCTCCTGGTGGGCATCCATGCCATGGCCTCTCCCAAGGCTCCTTGCTTGTGCCCTCAGTTTCATGACTGCATCACACCCCAGTTGTTCTCCGAAAGCGGGTACAGGAGCACATCGCCAGGTGTTTTCTCCCAAAGAACTGCTGGGTAGGTTTGAACCACTGACCTTTCAGATGCTGCTAACAAAGCATTGAATCATTGCACCACCTAGACTCCTTGGATAACTTCTGAAAGGTCAGTGAGATGAGCTAGTGTGGGGAAACTATGGAGCAGAGCTTCAGAAGGTGGTGCCTTAGAGCCCTAACCCTCACTCCAAACAACCACTTAAGGACCACTGAGCTTTGACACATCCCAATCACATCTTGGTCACCCTCCACATTGTACCCCAAAAAAACACTGCTAACACACCCCAATCACAATCCTAATAAGTCCTAATCACACCCTGAACACACTCAAACTGCACCCCAATCACACCCTCACCCCAAACTCCAAACCTTCAGCATCACCCTTATCCCAACTCCAGCCCTAGCCCTAAATCTTAACCCCTAACACCCTCGCACATCCACCCCTAACCCCATCCCCAATCCCCAATCTGCATCCTGATACTGGGTCCCAGGCCCCCAATCCCTATCCCTGACCCCAGATCTCTGAACACCAACCCCCTGGCCTTGGCCCCTAATCCCATAAACCCTAATGCTGAACACAGCCTGAATTTACCCTCACCTCAAATCCTCGCCCCTAAAAATCCTAATAATCCTAACCTTAACCCTAACCCTGAAGCTCTCTAACTCTCATACCCTAACCCTCACATCCTAAACACACCATAAACCTTCACACCTCATACCCTAAGCTCCAAGCCCCGTCCCCTATCCCCAAACCTCTAACCCAACCCAACTTCAGACCCGGATCCCTGAATCCCCTAAACTTGAACCCAACTGGGGGTGGCGAATTAGTGGTGAGGGCCCCTCTCCAAGGGATAGACTCAGGCACATTGTATGCAAAGTCTATGGCAAACAGCCTTTGTTCTCAGCCTGGCCAGACCTGCTTCTTTAGGTGCCCCAGTCTCTAACCAGCCTGAGGGTCTACATAGAAGTCCCCTGGCTCTTGACAGGCCTTCTCCTGTAACTCAGGGGTCTCGCCTGCCCTCTTCTCAAGGCAGGAGGAAGTAGTCACTTGGCTGGTCATGGCACTGGCCCTCAGACTGGAGTCACCTGGACTGAAGAAACTCCTTTGAGCCTACAGGGGATGGTGTTGGTTGAAGGTGCCCTGCTCAGAGTGTGTCTTTGTCAGCCTGAGAGAAGGGAGCTGAAGCCTGACGCTAACCAGGCCTGGGCAGGACTGTGCCTTCTTCAGGCCTCCAGGGGCTAGCCTCAACAGCTCAGGAGACTCTTGGTTGGAAGGGTCAGACCAGGCCAGCATTCTCAACTGGGACTCATGAAAGCACTGATGCGCAGGCCCAGAGAAGCCCATCTGTTTGCAGCGCTCCACAGGGTCCCAACTTCAGTTAGGTGTGGAGGGGCTGCTGGCAGCACTGGTTCTGGGGATCATTAATCCAGAATGAGGACTGAGCCTGGAAGGGGAGGCCAGCCAAGTGAAGCCAGGGGAGAGGAGAGATGGGGATGCTCTGGCAGGGAGGGGAGAGGTGAGAGCCACGGAGTTGGTTCCAACTCCTAGCGACCCGGTATCAGCTTTCTGAGGCTGTCCATCTTTATGGGATCAGAAAGCCTCCTCTTTCCCACTCCCCCCGGAACGGCTGGTAGATTCAAACTGCTAACTTTGCAGTTAGTAGTCCAGTTTGGAATCCCCTATGTTACCGGGATTCCTTAATAGGAACCATGAAACCCCAGAAAGAGATGAGAAAAGAACATCGTATAGAGACAGACTCACATGGTCCCCACAGCTAGGTCACTCCCACCCACACGCCGGCCCAGGCTCCTCCACAGACAGAATCCAGACCACAGCATTCAAGAATACTTTATATTGAAACTGCAAAGAATGTGAGAACAGGCAGGAACCGAGGACCGAGGTGGCTGGCTACAGCTTCTGGCTGCTCATGAATATGGGGAAACTGTGTTCAACCTGTCAACGGAAGCAGAGTCATGGAGAAGCTCCAGGTCAGGGCTGGCCCCCTGTCCTCCCAGTTGGCCACAACCATAGGCAGGGGCAAGGGCTGTGGACCATTGCATGGCAGCATGGGGATCTGCAGACCCTGCAACCTGACCCATCCATCTACACTTGCTGTGTCCAGCCTAGAGACTGACCCACCCACCTCGTCACCTCAGCTCAATGTAGACATGCTTCTAAACAAGAACACAAAGTACAAGCACTTTTCAAACGCTGGTGTGTATCAGAAGTATTCAGAACCTGTTAAAAAATGTACATTCCCTGCCAAGCAGCAGTTACAGAAAAAATCCATGTGCATCTCCAACTGTACTAAGAGAAGACCTTGTTGGCAAGATGTATAGGCAGTTCAAATAGTATATCTTGGTATACTATACGTATCTTAACACACACACACACACACACACACACACACACACACACACACACACACACACACACACACACACATGGATGTAAATGCCCAGAAGTCTCCAGGAGCCAGGCCTGCCAGGAACGTTGGTCCCTGGGAAGCCTAGTCCAACCCCTCACCCCACCCCACCACTGGGCTCAATACTAAGCTACTCTGTTGTGTCCCTGCCTCAGCCAGAGGTCCGTCATACCAAGTTGATGTTTCAGGTCCTCTATTCCCTTCTACAGCAGAGGGCACTAGAGCAGCAGATGGGGAAAATAAAATCGATTAATAGATTCTTGCCTCCTCTCTCTCCATTCTACCTCTCAAGTCCCTACTCCCCACATCCCAACAGCCAGTGGTTAGATTAGATGTGACCCTATGGTAGAAAGGTTCCCTCCCTTCTCCCTGTCACCCGGACACAGACCCCACCAACAAGCTTAGCGCACATTACTTGAGGGTAGTTCTGGCAGCGTAAGGAAGTGGCTTCCGATCACCTGAAAAAGAATGCCAAAAGCCAGCTTCCAAACCCAAGTGAGCTGAAAAAGGCCCAGCATGGTCTCAAAGGAGGCAGCAGTCTCAGTCCATCTGACAAAAACAGTGTGGAGCCAAGAACTGTGACTAGACCAGACCCAGCAGAAAAGGCATTGTCCTGCTGGAAGTCTCCTCTCCCCACAAACCAAACCCTCACGACTCACTGGAAAAAGAGAACACTTTAGGCTTGGCTCCTCCCTGGGCCATGGCCAATGGCTGTGAGTTTTCCAAAATTTGGGGTGCTCTCATCTTGAGGCCCACATCATGAAACTTTCCATGATCTTCATGATACATGAACAGGCAAGATGTCTCTGGCTTGGTTGCTATAAACTAAAACACAGATTTCTGGCTGATTAGGTGTGTGTGTGTGTGTGTGTGTGTGTGTGTGTGTGTGTGTGTGTGTGTAATTGGGCTGAGGAAGAGAACAGGAAAGGGAAGCAAGAGCATTGTGCCTGCTTCTGCCAAGTTGGCTGTCTGGGCAGCAAGAAAGCCCAGGGTCTTGTAAGGAAGACAGGGGGAATCATAGACACAAACTTTGCAGTTCGACTCTTAAGGGATTGGCCAATCCAAATCAGCTGCCAAACTCCTTCTTTAGTTCCCTTTCTTCCTAGCGACTCTCTGGCAAAAAGGCTCAAAACATGTAAAGTGCTGTGAAGTGTGTCTGGCAAATGTTAAGCATTTGCTTTATTAGAATGACCCCAACTGGGCAACCAGATGGCATCCTTAAAGGACAGAAGGAGCTCGTGTAAAGATGTGAGTGTTGGGAGTAGGGTGGCACCTGGAAAGGGGGGTATGAGAAGGAGAGTGGTCTACTCACATGACTCTTTGAGGCTGGCTATCTAGTTGAGGCGTTGTCTTCCTTGGCCACCAGCTCCGAGTCCCTTGTCTTGCTCATCACAGCGTCCTTCCTAGTGTTCGGCTTGGTTAGTTTGAATCCTGAAGGGCCCCAGGAACATCTTTCTGGCCTTCCAGGCATTGGAAGTCCAGAAATTTGGGGGAAAGTGGCTGGTCCCTGGGGAGGAACTTCAGGTAGACAGGCCTGGGATTTTCTCCCCAGGACAAATTTTGGGGTACTGCCTGCCACCTAGCGATTTCTTCTCCTGGAGCTTCCGCCTAGAAGTGGTCCGGGACTTGCACCTTCTCTTCCTGTTCGCTGCATTTTGCATTTTCTTAGCTGACTTCTTGGAAGAAGAGCTGTTCATCTCCAAATGCCTGTGAAAAGTTGGCGATGATGAACATTGATTGGAGCCTCCGGGATCCTGAGTGGCCCTGAATCGGCTTCCATCTTTGTAGTCAATTTCCACCCTGGGGTTATGAGGCTGACATGCAATAAATGGGGCAGAAAAGAGATGCTCCCCTCTTCAAGGCTAACAACCCACTGGGGCAGGGGTGGGGGACGTCCTGCCTGAGCACCCTATTTGTTGTTGTTGTGAAGTGCTGTCGAGTCATATTTCCAACCCATAGCAACCCTGTATAGGGTTTCCGAGGAGCAGCTGGTGAGCTTGAACCACTGACCTTACGGTCCAAACCAACTTTGGAGTCCAGCGCATTGACCCACAGCACCACACCAGGACTCCAATAAGACCCGCAAAATCATTTGGCCTGGCCATGCCTAAGCAACTGCAGTTCCAGGCATCACATTTATTGTTGTTGTTAAGTGTCTGTGAGTCACTTCCAACTCATAGTAACCCTGTATAGGATTTGAGAAAAGAGGCCTGTGAGTTTGAACCTCCAACCTTGTGATTCAAACAATTAAATGCTTGACCAAATATGGTTATGGTGTTTATGAGCCGTGGCATTAGTCCCGACTCATAGTGACTCTTAACTTTAGCTAATTGCTGATTGTTGTTGTTATGTGCCATAGAGTCGGTTCCTACTCATAGCACTTTTTATGCTCAGAGTCTTATAGCTTCAGAATGTTCATTCTGAAGGTGGTGGTGGTGGTTATGTGACATGGTCAGTTCCTACCCATAGTGACCCTGCATAGTGTTTCCGAGGCTGTAAATCTTTACAGAAGCAGAAAGCCTCATCTTTCTTCTGCAGAACCCCTGGTAGTTTCAAAGCACTCACCGTGAGATTCCCAGCCCAACTCATAACCACTAAATGTTGTTGTGGTTGTTAAGTGCTGTCGAGACGCTTCTAACCTATAGCTACCCTGTAGAGGGTTTTCCGAGAAGCAGCTGGTAAGCTTGAACCACTGACCTTGCAGGTCAAATAGCTTTGCAGTCTGACGCATTCATCCACAGCGCCACACCAGGACTCCGATTACTATATTTGTTGTTGTTAGGTGCCATCAAGTCGGTACCGACTCATACCAACATTATGCACAGCAGAACGAAACATTGCCCGATCCTGGGCCAACCTCACAATTGTTGCCACGCTTGAGCCCATTGATGCTGCCACTTGGCCAATCCATCTTGCTGGGGGCCTTCCTCTTTTTCTCTGACCCTCTACCTTACCAAACATGATATCCTTCTCCAGTGACTGGTCCCTCCTGACATATATGTCTGAAGTATGAGAGACGAAGTTTGGCCATCCTGGCCTCCAAGGAGCACTCTGGCTACACTTCCCCCAACACAGATCTGTTGGTTCTTTTGGCAGCCCATGACACTTTCAATATTCTCCTCCAACACCATAACTCAAAAGCATCAATTCTTCTATGGTCTTCCTTACTCACTGTATATATATATATATATAGCAGGCTAATTTTTAAATTGATCATTTTGTATGGCCCGCGAATGATGTTATAAATTGTAGCAGAAAGAAAGGTTCCTCACCCCTGCAGAGGACATGAACAGTTTCTCATGGGTTGGAAAACCTTTTCAGGAAGTAATTTCACGTTTCCAGATCTTATGCTCTCTACTGAAATGACTGTGCTCCACCATTGTCGTGGGAGAGCTGCCCTAGAAGCTGTAGTAACTGATTAGTATAGCTTTGCTCCAGTCCAACTACGTTGACTAGGTTTGCGCCACTGACTACAATTTGCAGAGCCTTGCCAATTCAAGGAGCCTTGGTGTCTCAGTGGGTTAAGTGGGCTGCTAACTGCAAGGTCGTGGTCCAAAATCATGTGCTCCATGAGGGGAAATAAATGAGTCAAAATCAATTCGAAGGCAGAGAATTTGATTTGGGGGGTTTGGCCTTAAATCCTTAAAGGAGAGGGAGTTCTAATACTCATTGTCATTCAGTCCGAGGTTATGAGGAAGGCAGTGCTTTTACACTCTGCTGCAATATCGAAGGGCTCTGTGGAAAGAATACTCTAATAGAATCTATGAACATCAAAGTATACACACTCAGCTCTCTTCTAAGCACTGTGTTGTTATTGTTGTGAAGTGCCATTGAGTCGGTTCCGATTCATAGTGACCCTGTAGAGGGTTTCCAAGAAGCAGCTAGTGGGTTTGACCTGCTGACCTTACAGTTCTTATCCTATAGCGCTAAGCATTGTTGGAAAATATTAACTATTCCTTACAGTAATCCTATGAGTGAAGTCCACGCAAATCTTGTTCATAACTCAGGGACTGCCTGTAATGCTTCTACTGTGCCCCGAGCCCATCCCTCCCACGAATATTAATGAGCCCAGTCCTGTGACTGTCTCTCCTATCATCAGCCCTGAACTTCTGAGTAATGTTGGTTGGTGCCCTTTTACCAGTGCATGTCCTCTGAGCCCTCCCATGGAGCACAGTCTTCGGTAAGGTCTCGTGGGGTCTTGATAAACATTTAGCAGCTGGCTCTGAAGTGGAAGCTAAGTTTAGCATTTGCTCATTTCCGGAGTGTAAAAACATTCCCACTACAGCTACATTTCAAACTTTTAACATGACCTCTTAGAATTGGGGATTGGAAATAGATGTTTGCAGTCAACTCCACACCACTGATTCGAGCACAGTCACAACCCCAAGCCTTTTTATTCCTTCCTCTGCCACCAGCCAGGGCAACTCTGGCGTTCCCACATCGCTCAGTCTACACCATAGTTTCCTCCAGGCTTCTTAGTGTCACCTGGGTAACAAGTTTGCCCTAACCCCTAGGGTCTTTGCCATGTCCTGATAAAAGACTTTCAAGTCAGTTAATTATTGCTTAGCCAAATACAGAATCAACAAAGACCCTAGCGCCAGAACTACCCCATAGGTTTCCAAAGCTGTTAGTCTGTATAGAAGCAGCCTGCCACATCTTCCTCCCATCAAGTAGCTAGTAGCTTTGAACCACTGACCTATCAGTTAGCAGCTAAACACTCAGCTACTGTGCTAGGAGAGCACCTTTGCTTACCGAATACATGCTACTAGTGCCTGCAACTCTTTCATTGTCTGGTCTCTCCTTCCCTTGTCAGGCCCAGTGTTTCCCCCAGTCAGACGATACTGAAATGTAATCCTAGCTGTCAGCCAGGAGACGAGGAGGAGGTGCTTGCATTTTCTAATATGGTTGAAATGTTAGCTCTCCTAGGAGATGAAGGTCCAGGGAGATCTTCCTATCTAGCCCGTCTCGTATTTCCGAGTTCCAGGTTGCCCCACCGGATTCTTGACCTTAGCAGGATTGACCTGCCTTGCCTGAGCGCTCAGTTGTCTCTCCCAGGTTTGCTCCTCTACTGTTTTCCCAGCAGGCCTCGGGTTCTCCCACTTTCCTACTAACCACTTATTAATAACCCTCAGTCTTGTTTGTGCATCGGTCTACTATGCATCGGTCCAATTTAATAGAGAACAAATCCACAGAAGGACAAATTCATTGTCAACATTCAAAAGACCCAGAATTCTTATTGCTGTCAGGATGCAGAGGGAAAAGTATCCTCATTTATTTCCAGTGGAAATGGACGTTGTCCAGCCTTGCCTGGAAAACTATCAGGCAATATCTCTCTTCCTACTAGGAATCATTTCCAAAGAAAGAAGAAGACCCCAAAGGACAAAAATGTATATTCAAATGATGTTGACTGCCACTTTCCTTATAATGGAATAAGGCAACTAACACACGCATTAAAAGTAGTGATTCACCCACCCCCTCCACACAAAGGGTAGACAGGGATGGGCAACTTGGACATTGGCTACCCAAAATGGGGGGAGGGATACAAAGGTAAGAAGTGACTGGCTTACAAGCTTTCAAGAGGGAACCTAGATCCAAAGGTCGTGGAGGAAGGTAGAGTCTCCAGTGAATAGTGTCCAGCCTGTCCAGGAAGGACTGATGAAACTAAATACAGATGGATCTCTTGTGATGCAATAGTGAATAATTGTTATCAGGACTGATTGGAGGCTTGGAAATCTAAAGGTGGACATTTTGTAGCAAGTAGGGGAGTGGACCCTAGGACTATCAATGGAGAAAAGCGGAGAGCGGGATCCTACCTAGAGAAGCAGTGATGCCTGAGATGGAGGCAGAGATGATGAAGTCAAGAGATGGAGTGGCTGGGGACTTGAGATCCAGAGAGGGAAAGGGGCTGTGTGATGAGGACTGTGTGGTGGTGGGGGGGGGGTGCAGGCTTACAGGGTACACCCTTTGGTTGGGTGAGGATGCATGGACGGGATGGTAACTATGGCAATGAAACGATATATGATAGAATGAATGTAAAACTAATGTTCTCCCATGTAGACTATCACACAATTCACAATAAAACAATTATTTTTTAAAAAAGTAGTGATTCAGAGTTATGGCGCTTGATTGGAAAGATTTATATTTGTTATTAAGTGAGCAAAACAGACGGGTATAATGTGAGCCAGGAATCCTGGTGTGACGCTAGAGGCTAGATAAGCACTGGTTGGTGCTGCCGGGTAAGCACAAGGTGGGTGGTTCAAACTCACCAGCCATTCCTCAGAAAGTCTGTACAGGGTCATTATACATCAGAACCGACTTGATGGCACTGAACAACAATAACTTTGTGAAACAGAAAAGACAAAAATGACTATATAGTTAGATAAGTATCTAGTGCTACTCTAACAGAAATATTATAAATTCCTATTTTACTTGACACACAAATGTCTTTTCTCACAGCTGAAGTGGTTGTTGTTGTTGTTAAGTGCCGTGGAGTCGGTTCCGACCCATAGCGACCCTGTACAGGGTTTCCGAGGGTGTAAATCTTTACAGGAGTAGAAAGCCTCATCTTTCTCCCGCGGAGCGGCTGGTAGTTTCGAACCGCTGACCTTAAGGTTCACAGCCTGATTCCTAACCACTCCGCTATTTTCTCACAGCTGAAGCGGTTAGAGACCTGAATTCCGGACGCTGGGTCTGGGAGGTGAATTCTCTCTGTTAGTCCCGTCTCTTTTCAGCTTCTATTCCTTGGCGATCATGGTGATCTTCAAGCAGCACGTCATCTATCTTTCTTTATCTCTGGTTGCTCTTTTGATATCTCAAAAGAGGTTGACAGAAGACATACCCTGCATTAATACTGCCTCGTTAACGTAACAAAGAGAACTCATTCCCAAATGGGGTTCTAACAACTATTGTTGTTATGAAGTGCCATCACATCAGTTCTGACTCTGACTCATAGTGAGTCTGTCTGTGCAGAGTTTCCAAGGAGCGGCTGGTGGATTTGAACCACCAACCTTATGGTTAGCAGCCCAGTGCTGATCCTACAGCGCCACACCAGGACTCCGGGAACAACTATATGGGTTAGGATTTAATCCATAGCAAGTGTATATAAACTAATATCTATCTGCATTTCATTCTTTAGAAGGACACAAACTAGGTCGTTAACACAGGTTACTCGAGTTTACATGATGTGAATGGGTGTGGGAAGGAGAGGTGACAGGTAAGAGGCGCAATGCAATAAATGACCGAAAAAGACACACACAAAATCCCAGTATGTTTAATATGACCACAGTTATGTATTATGTAAAGTTTTATACAGTTGTGTCCTCGTGTGGCGCTGTGGGTTAAAGCCTTGGAGCACAAAGTCGCTTCGAACCACAAGGTCGGCAGTTCAAACTCAGAAACCCTTTACAGGGTTGCTATGAGTCAGAGCTGACTCAACAGCACTTAACAACAACATAAAAAAGAAATGAAATACTTCTACTGGAACAAAGTGAAGGCAAGATAAAGACTTTTGGAAGCATTGAAAGACTCAAGGACTTTCCACTGGACTTGACTCCTGGTGTGGCGCTGTAGGGTAAGCAATGGACCGCGAACCACAAGGTCAGCACTTCAAACCCACCAACTGCTCCTCGGAAACCCTATACACGGTTGCTATGAGTGGAAACTGACAATAGCTAGCACTGACGCTATAGGATAAGCACAGGATTGCTAACCACAAGGTCAGTGGTTCAAACCTACTATGCGCTCCTTGGAAACTATACAGGGTCACTATGAGTCAGAACCAGTTTGACAACACTTTAACAACAACAACAAGCACTGGACTGTTAACCATAAGGTCAGCGGTTCAAACACACCAGCAACTCCTCAAAAACCACATACGTGGTCACTATGAGTCAGAACAGGCTCGATGGCACAGAACAACAATTCTTTCTTTTTATGAAAGGAAGCTTATAATTTATTGAATGTACAACTGTAAGCAAAACTTCACTGAATTCACACTAAAAAGTAAAGCTAAATCATCACAGTCTTGGAAACCCTGTAGGGCAGTTGTCCTCAGTCTTAGAGGGTCACTAAGTGGGAACTGACTCCATGGCCTGGCTGTTCTTTGGGTGTATTCCGTGTTTTCTTCCTGGAATACACTTAAATTACTAGCGAAGTATGACCCTTCCAGGTGTTGCTTGTACAATTGGCTCAGTGGGACCAGGGTAGCTTTAAGTCAGGGACTCATTATTGCCTATTACTGAGAGCTAATTTTCATGGGCATCTACCAAAAAAAATTAGGGTGTTTTTCCAGTTTGGTTTAGGGAAGTAAGTATATCCCAAACCTGCTCCTTACAGTCCTTTAGGATGGCCCCTTCTCCAGGCATCTCCAGGGAAATGCACTCTCAGCACTGTTCTGGATTCTCAGAATTACCCTCTGCAGATCCCGGTCCCTCTGTCTGCAGCTTTCTCCTTACTGATATCTGTCCGAAAATCCGGGGCCTTCTGTCTGCAGCTCTCTCCTTGCTGGTATCTGTCCTATCCGCAGATGCCGTTCCCTCTGTCTGCAGCTCTCTCTTTACAGGTATCTGTCTGCAGATCCTGGTCCCTCTGTCTACAGCTCTCTCTTACTGGTTGTTGTTGTTATTGTTAAGTGCCGTCAAGTAGGTTCTGACCCATAGCGACCCTGCACAGGGTTTGTGAGGCTGGAAATCTTTACAGGAGCAGAAAGCCGCATCTTTCTCCCACGGAGCAACTGGTAGTTTCGAACTGCTGACCTTGCAGGTCGCAGCCTGATTCGTAACCACTATGCTATCAGAGTATCTGTCTTCACATCCCGGTCCCTCTATCTACCATTCTCTCCTTACTGGTGTCTGTCTGAAAATCCCGGGCTTTCTGTCTGCCGCTCTCTCGTTACTGGTGTCTGTCTTACAGATCCAGGGCCCTCTATCTACCGTTCTCTCCTTACTGGTGTCTGTCCGCAGATCTGGTCCCTCTGTCTGCAGCTCTGTCCTTATTGGTGTCTGTCCGCAGATCCCGGTCCCTCTGTCTGCAGCTCTCTCTTACTGGCATCTAGCCGCAGATCCCGGTCCCTCTATCTGTAGCTCTCTCTCATTGGCGTGTGTCGGCAGATCCCAGGGTCCTCTGTCTGCTGCTCTCTCCTTACTGGTAGCTGTCCTGTCCACTCCAGCAACCTCAGCCTCCTTGGTCTCTCAGCTATAGAAAATACCTCCAGGCCTCGCTGGGCCAACCCACATGCCGATAAGGACAGGCTACCTCTGAGAGGGATGTTGGCCACAGTGTGGGGTTTCCCTGTAGGGTTTCCTTGGCCCGTGGTGTGGGCCTGGCATAGGAGTTTCGCAGCCTATACTGCTCCATGTGCCCAGTGCCACGTATGGGCACATCACCAGCTGCGGAAGTCCAGGGCGGACAGGGCCAAGACACTGGCAGGTCCTGAGGGCGAAGCCCCTACTCCGAGGTCGGGTTCCCTTTTGAAGGATGGTGCCCAATGTCGCGGGGGCACCTGGCTCCCGCACCTGCTCACGGACCTTCACCGCATGGCAAGGCTTACTCGACCCAGCCTGATCCCACCTGCAGCGCCCAACAATTCTTTTAAAGGAGCTATTGAAAAGATGGGGGGCGGGGCTTGCTGTCGGATGGGGCAGACGCGCAGTGAGGATCGCTGTCAGCAATAACCCAGAATACTGGATGAAGAAGGTTCAGGGAACAGATCCAAAACTCTGAACTCCATATATAGGAATATTTGAAAGTTTGAAGGCTTATAGCCAGTGGAATTTGTAGCTTAAGCAAGAAATGTACTTTCAAACCAGTCCGGCTCAGCGGCAAGAAGCCGCCAATCTGGGGGAGACCAAGCGTCCGGACCAAGAGGGGGAAGGATCAGAGCAGCCACAGATTGATGCCTGCCAGAATCTCAGAGACAACTGTGTGGACGCTCCTTTTCTTTTCTTTTTGTTTTGTGTATCTGTTCATTGGCTTCTTGCTGTCTACGCACCTCCATTCTGGTAACTAGAGGGGGGAGTGTGTGCCTGAGCGACTGGACCACCCCCACCCCTGGAGGGTTCTACTACGCCTGCGCACAGAGCCTCTGAGTATTTAAAGGGACAGATCCCAGTTAAAACCAAACCACAGGGCTAATCGGCCACAGCCGGCCTGAACTGTTTACCACTAGGAAACAAGCCTGTTCTGCGGTTGTAGAGTAAGAGAGACAGTCTAAAAACAAAACAAGCCAAAAATTCAATCCTGAATTACGTCATAACAACTAACAATGGCATTTCTCAGGCACAACTTGCATTTCTCAGGTGGCCTTGAAAGCAAGAAGCTGAAAGACGATATTAAACTCATACTTATATTAGGCTACAGATTTTTTTCTTTCTTTCTCTTGTCTCTTTTCCACGACTATAGACTACAGTATCCAATCTGGGGGTTTTTGTGTGGTTTTTTTGCTGTTGCTATTTTGTTTTTTAGGTTCCCTTTTTACCTTTAGGGGGCTCTCTCTCTCTCTCTCCCTATATTACCCAAGAAGAGACAGCAATTGTTGCCATGTAGTCAAGCTACAATCACACCCTATAAAACCCAACAATTCAGGCAAGAACCAATACCAATTGCCATACACCAGGTAGGCAGCCAACACCTGTTACAGTTACTCTGAGTTGAGTAATAAGAAGAGTGAAAAAGGAAGCCCACTTCCTGATCACATCTACCTGGAGGCAATCAGAAAGCATAAAAACTATCAAAACACACACTCAATTAAGTATTAAAAGCCACAATTAAACACAGAATATGCTCAAGAAGCAGAAGCAGATGACCATATCAGCACATGCCCAGAAACAAGATAAAGTGACTGAGACAAATGATCTGGTGGTAGACCCACACTCATACTGGAAGGAGGGCAGGCCTTGAAAATGCCTGAGAAGGAATTCAGAAAAATCATTATAAAATGTATCAAAACACTTTACAATGGAGTTGAAAAAAATAAAGAAGAAATCAGGAAAGCACTACAGGAAAAATCAAATAAGATAAATACAGCATTGGAAACAATTCAAAACCTACAGAAAGAGGTCCAAATGATTAATAATAGAATAGCAGAAATGGACAATACACTGAAAGGGCAAAGGAGAAGATTTGAAAAGATGGAAGCCAGAACTAGTGAGCGGGAAGGCAAATCTCTCAATACTGCTAAGATAGAAGAGCAAGCAGAAAGAAAGGATCAAAAAAAATCTGAAGATGGTCTAAGATTCATGTTGGATAATGTAAAGAGAAATAACTTAAGAATTAGAAAGATTTCTGTATATCATTTTCTCCTTCTGGTAGTTTTAAAGCTGTATGTTCAATTTTTATTACCTTATTATAGCGTAGTGGTTACGAATCGGGCTGTGAACCTTAAGGTCAGTGGTTCGAAACTACCAGCCACTCCGCGGGAGAAAGATGAGGCTTTCTACTCCCGCAAAGATTTACAGCCTCGGAAACCCTGTACAGGGTCACTATGGGTCGGAACCTACTTGACGGCACTTAACAACAAACAACAACAACAAGTTTCATAAAATGTTTTAAACATATGTATCTAACTACAATTATTTCATATTCATGCAAAACCTGGACAGTGAATAAGGACGACTGTAGAAGAATTGATGTATTTGAATTATGGTGTTGGAGGAGAATACTGAAAGTGTCATGGGCTGCCAAAAGAACCAACAGATCTGTGTTGGAAGAAGTGCAGCCGGAGTGCTCCTTGGAGGCCAGGATGGCCAAACTTCATCTCTCATACTTCAGACGTATTGTCAGGGGGTACCAGTCTCTGGAGAAGGATATCATGTTTGGTAGGGTGGAGGGTCAGAGAAAAAAAGGAAGACCCCCAACAAGATGGATTAGCAGAGTGGCAGCATCAATGGGCTCAAGCGTGGCAACAATAATGAGGTTGGCCCAGGACCAGGCAGTGTTTCGTTCTGCTGTGCATAGGGTCGGTACCGACTCTATGGCACCTAACAACAACAATATTCCTAGATGTATGTGTCATACGTTCCATATTCCAATTATTAATGGATCTTTGCAGCTATTTCTCCTAGGCCCTAGACAGTGTCTTACCTAGTGCTTCCGTACCACTGGGTGAATTTAAAGGGCCATGATCATGTGTTGTTAGGTGTCATTGAGTCAGCCCTTATAACAGAACAAAACGGTCCAGATCCAGGGTATTGGCTCTAAGGGGAAGGTAGCTCCTTGTTTCCTTCCGCTCCACAGTAGCTGCTGGCAATTCTTGACATTCATGGGCTCATAATTGCATGTGCCTGTCTTCACATGGCATCTTCTGTCCCCCTGCGTGTATTTCCCTGTGCCTATATTCCCCTTTATAAGACATCACTCAGAAGGGATTAAGTCTAGGAGCCAGGCTTCTTTGTATGACCTCACAAGCAAAACAGTCGAAAAAAACTTGTTCCAAACACGGTCAGGTTTACAGAGACTAGAACCTCGAGCTACCTGGAGGATACATACAATTCAATATATAACAAGAAGCATCGTATTCATCCTCTTGCACTTGCTGCCATCAGTTACCTGACAATCTTCTGGCCCCAAAGACTGACAGGCCCATGCAATAGGACCATCCGAGCTGCATGATGCCACAGACTATGGATGTATTCTCATTTGTTCAGGAATTGCTGTATAGACTGACATTTATCGTTTTTTCCCCCAAGATTCATGAAATTTCAAACTATTCTTTAACAAATATTTTTGTACATATGTGTTATGTATATATGTAAGTGTCTCTGTAACATAGCTGCATACAGATGGCAAAATACCATGAAGTGCCGATGTAGGTCTTTTCTATTTGCCTGGAATTGATCATTGAGGTCTATAGCTGTGGGGATGGGTTGCGGAGTCATTAAACTAGCTCCCATTCTAAATAAAGAGGATCACCTGTCCAGAACCAATCATTTCCCGAGGGGAATTGTCAACCACTTCCATTTCAAAGGGGGTACATTTTACAGAATCCTCATAAAAAGAGCCACCTTTGGGTATGGCATTTGTAAGAAACCACCCTGTTGGTGTTGTTAAGTACCGTGGAGTCGGTTCCGACTCATAGTGACCCTGCACAGGGTTTCCAAGGCTGTAAATCTTTATGGGAGCAGAACTCCTCATCTGTCTTCCGCGGAACCACTGGTAGTTTTGAACTGCCCGACTCGTAACCACTACGCTACCAGAGCTACCGTAGTTCCCCCCAAATTATGGAGAGTACAGGGCAAGCACCTCACTTATACAGTTGTGGGAGTCTACGTAAAGCATAAGTTTGGCTATTTCTTGGCACTCTGCTGCCAGCTGAAGGTCAACTCCTCCACCAAATTGGTTATATAAATGTTTGATTTTTATAGATGCCATAATGCCCTCCAATTGACATTCCCACCAATGATATTTTCCCAAGCCCTCATCAGCACTATATACATAAAGTTTTCTGTGTTGCTGTGATGCATGAGAACTTATTTCATTGTTGTTGAAATGTGACTGTTTCTTCTTTATTGAATTGTGTATTTGTACCTACAAAGTTAAGCGACTGTCTACAAGACTGATTTAACTTCTGATGCCAACTACAAGTTTGAGGGTCTCCAAGACCATGCTCAAGCTCAGTAATTCCCTGAAAGTGTTCCTAGAAATCACTGAAAGTTGTTATTCTGATAGTTTATTACAGTGAAAAGACACAGATTAAAATTGGCCAAAAAGAAGAGGTGCATGAGACATATCGAGCCCAGGAAACTCCTGTCACAGAGGGTCCAGTGCTCCTCTCCCAGTAGAGTCATGGATAGCAGGAACTTCTCCCAGAAATGTGTGACAATATGCATGGAGTATTAGCAACCAAAGAAGCTCACCAGAGCCTTGGTGTCCAAACTTTTTATTTGCAGCTTGATCTCATACACATGTTTGTCTGTCCACATGGCTGACCGTTAGTCTCCAAGCCTTCCAGAGGGAGAGCGGACAGCACATGGCCCAAAGTCCCCATCATAAATCACACTGTTGGACTAGCCAGTCTGGGTCAAGACCCCTTTATAAGCAGACACTGTTTTCAAGGGCCTAGAGATCCTGTCCAGACCTCTCTTTGGGTTAGGTTAATACTTTGCTACACAATACTCCTTGACTATTGGACACTTTTCTGTTATATATGTTGCAAGCCTTGCTTCTCACATGCAGCTCGTATATTCTTTTCATATAAGATGCATGTAACACATAAAAAATGTACATGTAAAAATGTTTTACATTTTTGTGTCATCAAATCTCTCTGTGTGATTTCCTCCGTTATGTTTATGTTTTGAAAGTCCTTTTGCATTCCAAAGTGTTCACTCACTCACAGATACAAAATTCCCAGGGCAACTGAATCCACTGTTGTATTACTTAGCACACTGACCATCAGTACTTGACCCTAATAGTGACTCTCCTGAGGGCAGCTTTCACATCTTTATTTCTCAGGGTGTAGATGAGTGGATTTAGCATTGGAGTCACTGCTGCATAAAATATAGAGACAAATTTGTCCCCATCTTGGGAGGTTTTGTTCTGAGGCCTCACATAAATATATATTAGTGTCCCAAAGTAAATGGTGACTACGACCAGATGAGAGCCACATGTGGAAAAGGCTTTAAGCCTTGCCTCAATTGAATGGATTCGGAAGACAGCCCTAAGGATGAAAAGGTAAGAGATAATGATGAAAAGTAAAGGTACTGGCATTGAAATGACAGCACATACCATCATCATAACCTCTATGGAAATGGTGTTCGAACAGAGCAATTTAAAGATGGCTTGGACTTCACAGGAAAAGTGATTGATTGCATTATGCCCACAGAAGCTAATGGGAAAGAGCAGAATAGGCAGAATAGTGAGCAGGAAGGCTGTCATCCATGCAACCAGAGCGATTGAAATGCACACTCGAGACGACATGACCAGGTTGTACCTGAGCGGGTTTGAGATAGCCACAAATCGATCATAAGCCATAATGGCAAGAAGGAAACACTCAGCCAGTGCCAAGAAGGTTCTAACGGTAAGTTGGGCAAAGCAGGAATTGTAGGAGATGGTGGGAAAGTTCTGCAGTGAATTTGCCATGATCTGAGGTACTGAACTAGTGGAAAATAGGAGATCCAATAAAGATAAGTTACTCAAGAAGAAATACATTGGAGTGTGCAGCTGAGAATTGACTCCTACCAGGAAAATGATCATGCTGTTTCCTGCTATAGTAACTATGTAGAGAATCATGAGTGTCCAGAAGAGAACACTCTGGGATGTGGGATGTTTGGACAGTCCCACAAGAATGAATTCGGTCACCTTGGTGTGGTTTCCAGTTTCCCGGTAATTCATCTCCTCTAGTCACAGCTACAAGTAGGGAGAGAGCAGACATGTCAGCTGTTTGCCAACAGGGAATGCATTGATAAAGACTCAAGTTGGTAAACAATTCAGCAGCCTTCTCTGAAGTTTTCAGCCCCTAACCCACCAACAGCTTAGTAAAAACATACTCTTGTCTTTTATTCCACTGTTGGGATCCCTGAACTTGCATGAGCACAGTTTTCCCTTTAGCTAAGCGAGACCTGACCATAGGTAGAAACAGACTGCCTCGTGGTTCCAGCTTTTAGTTTCGGAGAAGACAGAATGGGCAGCAGGATGAAAGTGTGGTAGCACAGGAAAAGGTCCCCAGGATAGCATTTTACTCAAGCTCATCACCCGGGATCCTGTTTCCCTCCCACTCTGAGGCTGAGACTAAAAGGCCTGTAGTGGTCTCCTTTCACCTCTTCAGCCAGCAGACCAGAGAGCTCTTCAGGATAAAGAGGCAGGGGAGGAACTCATTGTGGACCAGCTAAGCCAGCTAAGGAATGCAATGTTGGGTATCTTGTTGTTTCCAAGTGGGTGGGGCAGGCCATTCAGGCCAGTGTTGATCTAGGTTTGGTTGTCAATGTTCTCCTTGTATAGCAAGATCTGACTAGAATGTTGAGATCTTAGATCTTGGTGTGAATTTGATGAACAAGACAGAGCTGGCCACAGACATGTGCTTGACCCCCACATCTGCTTTCCTAACTATTCTCCTAACTTATAACCAACAAATCTCCAGTCCAGTGGTGGTGGTTGTTGTGTGCCATGGAGTCAGTTCCTGAGGCTGTAAATCTTTGTGGCTAATGTTGACCTTGTGACTTTGCCCCATTTCCCTATAAGTCACTCAACCTTCAACTTTACTGTGTCCCAGTCAGTGTCTGGCACGTATTAGAGACTCACTAATTTATCCTCCATAGCCCATCTGTCAACAAGCTCATTAAAACATCTATTTAACCGTATAAAGATTTATCCACATTGGGCTGCTGACCTCAGGGTCTACGATTCAAACACATCATTTGCTCCCAGTCTCAGAAACCCTATTGGGGGAGCAGTTCTAGTCGATTCTATATGGTCACTCTGAGTTGGAACCAGGAGTCAGGCACCACCAAGAATTTTCCCAGATAAGACCTTTTATAGCCATCCCTTCTTCTCTTTCCCCATATTTTTGAAGACCGGGAACTCATTACCACAGGTCAAGACTCTACTAGCAACTTCCTGGATACATTCTCCACTGTCAAGTTCACAATCTAATGGAAGGGACATACAAGAAAATCATGAGTCCCTGGTGGCACAAACAATTAACTCCTCATATTAGCCCAAAGGTTGACCATTCAGACTCACCCAAAGGCAATCTATTTCTGAAGTATCACACCCTAGAAAACTCTACGAAGCAGTTCACTCTTGTACACATAAGGTCACCATGAGTCAGACAGGACTCAGTGGCAACTAATAACAACAAGAAATATCCTTGACCCGGAGTCCTGGGGTGGCGCTGTGGGTTGATGCGCTGGACTGCAGAGTCAGGTTGAACTGCAAGGTCAGTGGCTCCATCTCACCGGCCGCTCCTCAGAAACCCTATGCAGGGTCACTATGGGTCAAAACAGACTCAACAGCACTTAAAAGCAACAACAACAACATATTGGGGTAGCAGCCTTGGGGTGGCACAGTGGGCTAAGTGCTGGACTGCAAAGGCAGATTGAACCCCAAAGTTGATGGTTCAAACCCACCAGCTGCTCCTTGGAAACCCTATACAGGGTCGCTATAGGTTGGAACCAACTCAATGGTACTTAACAAACAGCAACAATATTGGGGTAAGTTCCAGGTCTTACAGAGCATACTGGCAGGGTATCTAACCAGTCCTGATCAGGGAAGAAGTGACATTTAAGCCGAAACATGAAGAATAAGTAGAAACTAGCCTGTCAAAGAGTTGAGGATAGGTAAAAGAAGAAACAAAAATGGACACACTAGTTCCAGCTCACCAATTATGGGGGTGAGAAAATGCAACCACTCCAATATAGAATTAGGATGGAGAGACGGAGGACGGCATCAAAGAGGAAAGGACTCAGTTCATCTCAATTGCCCCAGAAGAGTATGGTCAGAGAGTATGTCTCAAAATGTGGTCCAAGGACCAGCAGCATCGGCATAATCTAAGTCCCACCCAGAATTACAGGGTCAGAAACTCTGAGGGTAGAGGGTTCACTGTACTTTAACAAGCCCTCTAGGTGGTTCTGATGTATCTAAAGTTTAAGACCTTCTGTATTCAAGTAAAAATAATGTAAAACTTACTCATATCCTGGTGACTTTTGACTTTTGTCTTCAACTGGGAATGAGAGAAGAAACAGACATAGATGCTCTTCAGATGCTTAAAAGAATTATAAGGAACCTGCATCCGAATGAGGAAGACAAGTATCTGCCTCAGTCCTAGAGACACCAGCCTGCCCCTCCTAGTTTGTGTCCCCAAAGTCTCCCGATACCCTGATTTTGTCAAGGAAAAGAGCCCTCCCTGATGTTCCGCAGGGCTGTCCAGTCAAAGTGCATTGCCATGTCTGTCCCTGCCATGTGCCTCCAGCTGTTTGCATCTCATTCCTTCATGGAATCAGATTCTAATAACACCGTGAGGTCATAGGAGTTGCAGTGAAGTCCTTCCAGTCTTTAGACCTGGGACCCACCATACAGCCTGAACAAAGCAGGAACTCATAGTGGGGCAGTGCAAGTGAATGCACCCTTCCTGTGAGACAGATGAGAAAATGCACCTGCTCAAAGTTTCCGAGCTGGCACGTGAGAGCGGAGCCAGTTTCGGTTAGATGGATCTAAATTCTATCCTCTAGGCCAGTGGACTTAAACATTTTGGCTGTTATCTCTAGGAAAACTATATCCAATTATCACATATTTTTATACTTTGTTGTTGTTGTTAAGTGCCATCAAATTGGTTTGGTTCCAACTTATAGAGACCCTCCAAGGAGCAAGCAGCTGGTGAGCTTGAACCACCGACCTTGCGATTCATTAAGCCACGGCGCCAGCATCTGAACAATTATTGTTTCTGCTTGACTGTAAATATTTACTATTTAAAATCGTTCCTTTGAAGGCTTCTTTTACCCTCAGCTGTGCGCTTACCTTATTTTGAAGATCAGTCGTTAAGACTACACAACTCTTCAAAAGCCGACCACGAAGGGCCTTGCTCCACAATGAGATACAGCTTGGAATGCAGTCTTCTCTTCTTGTCATTGGGTAGACTCCAGCTTCATGCAGATGTGTTTATGTGAGTAGATGAACCCTTCTCATCTGGGGAACTGTGTCTGTAGGTCTAAGATTAGCAGCCTACACCATTGAGAATGCGCTCCACCAAAATCTCCATGAATGGCATTTATATCCAAAAATGACATTTCAGATTCTGGATGTAAGAGGGACTCATCACCAAATAGCATCCATGAGATGGATTAAACAGCTGACTTAAATCAGTCAGGCTTTTCCCCAGCTTTTCCCCGGCCTGTAGGCAGACTTCTGTCACTGAAGGAAAACCAGAAAGACAGTTCCTTCCTGTTCTGACTTGGAGTCAAACTTTGTTTTCCTGAGAATAAATTCTACTTTGGGATGAACACGATGAGATGTTATTAACCCTTTTCTTATCAAGTCATAACATGATTGCCCAAATACGATAATATTTTGGACTACTATGAATTCTTTACTTACCTAAACTGCTGACTCGTAGTTCATGTGAATACTTTCCTTCTGGCAAAAACCATTTCCCCAATTGTTAGTGACTTGAGGAGCATGATAGTAAGCTACTAAAACAGGTTTAAGACCTTAAGGATTGGCTATATCGATACTCACTGAATTCTTTCCTGATAACTTCTTCAGGGACTGAATGCTTCATAGGTACTTTCTTTTCACTTCTGAAAAGCAGGGAACAAACTTGCAGGGAGACATGAGTATTTCTCCTTTCCCAAGGGTGTAGGTTAAATGTTACCATTTTCTCATAACTATCAGCATTTCCTAACTAGTTGGTCCCCAGATTCTGAAGTCCACGTGGGACTGATGCAAGGAGCATCCCTCCGGGGACAGACTGTCAAGGACTTCTGGGGCTTGGACTATGCCAAGAGAATCATCTGAATCTGAGTTACCTATAACCTACCTCTTCTACCTCACTGCCCTTCATGGCTGTAGTTAATATACAAGTCTACTCTTCTTGTTAGGGACATACAAAAGTTAGCACTAGACTCACATCCTAGGAAAACAGAGATAACTTTTGGAGTCACCATGGCTCGCAGCATGACTTAGGAAAGTAATCTTGGTCAAGGTCCCTGGGGGAGCAAACATATTGACTCTTTGAGCAAAAGAATTACAACAAATAACAAGTTAATGCTGGAAGATGAGAGAGAGAAGAGGAAGGGATGGTTGGTCCAAAGTATGGTGACACCTGAGGACACTTGAGCCCATGGACAAGGCCAGAGCCACAGAAGGCTAGAGCTGAGAGTGAAGCATCCAGCTGATATGAATATGAAGTGAGGGGAGATGCACAAGAACACCCAAACCTGCATACAGTACCCTTTTGACCTAGCCTCGATGGCTTGATAATCAGAACTCAACTAGAGGAAGATTACAACAACAATTATATATATATATATATATAAAGGAAACAAGGGCAAATTGGTACAATTTGATGAACCTGACCTATACTCAGAGAGGTAGTAGCTCTAAATACCAACAGAGAGGGAAGGAGTCTTCACATCAAGTATCAATGCTATC
>NW_006408937.1:60433-62254 GCF_000296735.1 Chrysochloris asiatica | reverse complement strand
CCAACAGAATGCGGAAATCATCAGACAATATCATTGATATCCCATGCAAGTCAAGCTTTACTAAAGATAATACAGAAACAGCCGCAGCCATATATTGACAGAGAACTCCCAGAGGTTCAAGTCAGTTTCAGAAGAAGATGTGGAAATGAGGGATATCATTGATGAAGTCAAATGGATCTTGGCTGAAAGCAGAGAATACCAGGAAGATGTTTGCCTGTGTTTCATTGACTATGCAAAGGCTTTCGATTATGTGGATCATGACAAGCTAAAATGTCAGCTACATAGGATCAGCTATCTTGGCCTATTTTGTTTTTGTTGTTAGATGCCATTGAATCAATTCCAACTCATAGCAACCTTACGCACAACAGGACGAAACACTACCTGGTCCTGAGCCAACCACACAATCGTTTTTACACTTAAGCCTATCTCGGCTGCAGCTTCTCCAGTCCAACTCCTTAGGGGTCTTTTTCTTGTTCGCTGACCCTCCATTTTAGCAAGCATGATGTCCTTCTCCAGTGACTGATCCCTCCTGATTTCTCCAAAATGTGAGAGATGAAGTCTCACCATCCTGGCTTCTAAGAAGCATTCTGGCTGTACTTCTTCCAACACAGATTTACTTATTCTTCTGGAAGTCCATGGTACTTTTAATATTCTCTTCCAACACCGTAACTCAAATGCATCATTTCTTCTAAGGTCTTCTTGATTCATTATCCAATTTTCATATGGATATGAGGCTATTGAAAAGACCATGGCTTGGGTCGGGCACACTTAACTGCTCAGACTGACATCTTTGCTCTTGAACACTGCAGACAGGTCTTGTGCAGCAGATTTGCCTAATGCAATACGTCATTTGATTCCTTGACTGCTGCTTCCTTGAGTGTTGATAGTGGTAACAAGCAAAATGAAGTCTTTGAAAACTTCAGTCTTTTCTCCATTTATCATGATGTTATTTATTGGCCCAGTGGTGAGGATTGTTACTTTCTTTACATTGAGGTGCAACCCATACTGAAGGTTGTAGTCTTTGACCTTCATCAGTATGTATTTTAATTCCTCGTAGCTTCCACAAGCAGGGTTGCATTATCTGCATATTACAGGTTGTTAATGAGTCTTCCTCCAATCCTAATACCATGTTCTTCTTAATATAATCCAATTTCTCAGATTATTTGCCATCATACAGACTTGACTATTGAGTCCACCAAAGTTCCTTTGCTCATGCCACTGGATGAATGAAAATATAACATTCTGGAAGATAATCTGGTGATGTTGCATGAACCTTTAAAAAAATACAGTGGTTAATCTTTTCTTATTGGAAAAGATGATATGGAGCTTTTCCACTATGTCTTCCCATAGGTGCAGTCGATTTTATTTATGGGTATTCCAACTGATCCATGTGTATAGGCATCTTTTATGTTGGTTAGAAAAGATGTTTACAATGAAAAACTCATTGGTCTTGCCAAATTCTAACATTGCCCTCCAGCATCATTTCTCAGGCCATATTTTCCATATAGTCCATATTTCCTCTTTGCTTCTGACCTTTGCATTCCAATCACCAGTAATTATCAATACACATTGATTGCACATTTGACCAATTTCAGTCTGAAGAAGTTGGTAGAATTCTTCAATTTCATCATCACTGATTTAAGTGATTGGTGTGTAAATTTGAATAATAGTGGTATTAACTGGTTGGCCTTGTGGGCGTTTGGATATTATCCGATAGCATTGTACTTCAAGGTAGATATTGAGATGTTCTTTTTGATAATGAATGCAATGCCATTCCTCTTCAATTTGTCATTCCCAGCATAGTAAACCATGTGATTGTCC
>NW_006408937.1:42331-59368 GCF_000296735.1 Chrysochloris asiatica | reverse complement strand
TTTTTTTTTGACCCAATAGTGAATCATTGTTATCATGACTAATTGAGATTATCACAACTGTAAAGACAGAAGGTGTGTAACAAAAATGGGGAGTAGTTTATCTTGCATTCCAGGAACAGAGGACCATCAAGAGGGAAGAGCATGAGCAGAATGTGGAATTCTAACCAGAGAAGCAGTGACACCAGAGATGGAAGCAGAGGTGATGGCATGGAGAGAGGGAGCAGCAGAGGACTCTAGACTCATGGGAAGAGAAAGGCTGTGTGCTGGAAGCCAGGAGGCTGGTTTGCAAAATGTGCCCTTTGGTTGTTTAAATGATTGCATATTCCTGAGTGCCTTTGTGTACATCTAGGGAGAAAGGGGAAGGAATAGAGGCAAATACTGTTGGCCAATGGTGTGTGGAGGGGATTGCAATGAAGCAAAGTGTAATTGGTGGAGTGCAAAACTGATTTTCTGCGATGTAAGCTGTCACTGAATTCATAATAAAAGCTTTAAATAAATAAATCAAGATTACAGTCTTGGAAACCCTAAAGAGGCTGTCCTATAGGGTTGCTGTGAGTTGGAATCCACTTGATGGCAATGGGTTTGATGTTTGGGATGAAAGAATGTCAAGTATTAAATATGGAACTACATAATCAACCAAAAAAGAAAATTTTATATATATATGAAACTTTTGTGCATCAAAGGATTTTGCCAAAAGAGTGAAAAGGTTAGTCCACAGCCTGGGGGGAAATTTTTTGCCACGACATATCAGACAAAGGACTAATATCTAAAATTTGTAGAAAACTACAACACCTCTACAAGGAAAAGAACAACAACACAATAAAAAAATGGGCAAACATGAACACCAGGGAAGGCATTTAGGCAGCCAACAACAGATGATGAAGAAATGTTCATGATCATTAGCCATTAGAGAGATGCAAATCAAAACAACAATGAGATATCATCTCACACCAAAGATCAAAAAAGCAGAGGCCAATAAATGCAGGTGAGGGTGTTGACCCTCCTACATTATTGGTAGGACGGTCACATGGTTCAACCACTCTGGAAAACAGTATGGTGATTCCTCAGAAAATTGGAAATAGAAATATACCCACAAGAAACACAAGCCAGGACACGAGTAGATATATCCACACCACTGTTGGTTGCTGCATTATTCACAACAGCAAAAAGATGAAGACCACCTAAGTGCCCATCAATGGAAGAATGGAGAAACGCACTTTGGGACATACACCCAATGGAATTCTATGCAACGCTGAAAAATAACAAGGAAGCTGCGAAACACGTCCTAACCTGGATGAGCCTGGAGGACCTTACACTGAGTGAAATTAATCAATCACAAAAGGACATTACTGTAAAAGTTTAAGAAAAAGGTTTCTAGACTAGAAGAAGCATTCTTGATGTTACCAGGGGCAGGAGGGAGGGGATAGTAATTCACAGGCTAGAGGGCAGAGGCATGTTATCTTGGGTGACAGAGAAGGCAATATATAAAAAGTTGTTGTTGTTAAGTGTACTTATGCTTTGTGTCTTTAGTCCTCACAAGCCAGATGTGAGCAAGAGGTCAGTCTGTGGATTCTCCCTTGATGAAGAAGCTCTCGGCAGGTCTGTGAATAGGATCCAGAAAAGAAGTTTGAGCAGATAGTAAGTAGAGGGCAGTATTTATTCTTGCCTCCAATTAATTCATGAAATTGAGTAAAAGAATTTGAAACAGAAGATGGGAAGCTTGGATTAAATTTGTGACCAAAAGAATGTGACGACAAACGCAATGAGAAAGTCAAGTAAAGGATCTCTAAAAGCTCAGATCAAAATAACTCTCACCAGGGGCCGGAGATAAGACAGAATCTTTCCTTTTACAGATGGGGAAACTGAGATTTAGGATGAAAAATCAAAGCACCCAAGCTCATACATTTAGCAAATACCAGAGCCAGGAATTAAACCCAAGACATATGACTAGAAATCTTATGTCTTTCCATTTTACCAAATGTTTTACCAATGCCTCAGGAATCCTGGTGTGGTGCTGTGGGTTCATGCCCTGGACTGCAAAGACGCAAGGTTTTAAGCTCACCAGCTTCTCCTCAGAAACCCTATACAGGGTCTCCATTGGTTGGAACTGACTCAACGGCACTTAACAACAACAACAACAACAACAATAATATATATGTACGTATACATTATATGTCTCACAGATCTACAAGAGTGTGACAGAGAAAATTGGTACATGAGCATTTCTTTTCCTGCAAACACCACTACGAATGTGGGAGTGCATGCAGCAGGCAAAATGAGTAGCTGAGCCTGGGGTCAGAACCATGGCGGACTCCAAGGTCAATTGGCACAGCTAGTCCAATTTTCTTCTGCATCGCCTCTCCAAACGTTTCACACCCTACTTTGGTGAGTAGTATCTGGGATCTTGAAAGTTCATGAGAGGCCTCCATGTGGGGAAGGAAGAAAAGTGAGCAGAATTGAAGATGCTGGGAATCAACTTGTCCAATGGACAAATGGAACATGTGAACGTCAGTCCTGGCCAGAAGAGCTAGCTGGTGCCCGGAAGGGGTTCACATTAGAAGGTCCTGACTGAGCAGCAGAATCTGTGGCACAGAACCCAAAAATATTATTTAAAAAAAAGACCTTACTGCTCAGGAAGAGACCGGAGGAACCTGAGACTGTGGCCCTCGACCACCCTTCAGGTCTGGAAAGGAACTCACTGTCTTTCGGCCAAGAAGCACATAGGTATATAGAGGGAACGACAACACTAGTAAGGTATGGAGGCTCCCTCTGAATGATGGGCCAGTCAACCATTCAAACTCCAAGGGGCCACGAGCACCTAAGGACCCAGGTGAGAAGGGATGGGCAGGTGGGTGGAATGGAGGTGGGAGACCCAGGGAGGACCTGGGATAACTGGTGTTCCATGGAGAGGATTGCAATCATTGAGATGAAATAAAGTGCATGATTTGTTGAATGTAAAACTGAGATCTTGTCTGTAAACCTTCAACTCAATTCACAATAAAAAGGTATGCTGTTTTTTTAAAAGTCAGGTTTGACATTATGGATTGTGAGATTGGGCACCTGGTGGGTTTGGACTGTGCCGTTTATTCAGGGACAACCCACAGAGCACCTGCAATTGCCTGGGTCTCTGTGTTAAACCAACTGACAATTCGTAAGGTGTCAGAAGGCAAGCTAAAACAGAGGCAAAGAGCAGATTAAGATATATTTCACACCAATAATACGAGCAATGTACCTTTTCCTGGGAAATTATCAGACAATTAGAGCAATGGACGAGACACATACACACACACATATGGAGCTCTGGTAGCATAGTGGTTACGAATCGGGCCGCTAACCTCAGGGTCAGCAGTTCGAAACTACTAGCTGTTCTGTAGGAGAAAAATGAGGCTTTCTGCTCCGATAAAGATTTACAGCCTCGGAAACCCTGTACAGGCTCTCTGGGAGTCGGAACCGACTTCATGGCACATCACCACCATAGGGTTCAGGGTCACTATGAATCAGAACCGACTCTATGGCACATTAAAAAAAAAAAAAAAGGCAAAGACATGAAAAGATGCTCATCTTTTACAGACAAATTGAAATGAGCTTTTGTTTTTGTTTTTTTTGCTCATCAGACTGGCCAAACTTTTGGGGATTCACATTGGTTCGGGCAAGGATGTGAGGATGCAGCACTGTCTAGCCTGTTCGGAAATCCTTCAGGGAACTTCTCACCACACCTAGCCAGCAAAGCCTCAGACAGCAGATTTGAAGGGCTGAGAGTTAAAAGAAAGCCGGCATTGCGAAGTTAGCAATATTAAAAGAGGGTGAGGTCAAACTTGCTTTGTTTCAACAGGACAGGAAGTGGCACTGGCAGCTAAATCATAGACAGGCCATACAGACACTCTTTTATTTCGTAATTCATTCATTAAATAAACATGAAGTTAGCACCTTGAAGCGACATGCACTACAGGCCGAGATGTTCCCAGGGGCACTGGAGGCCTAATGGCCACTAGGTGGCAGCAGAGAAACACTCAATAAATGCTCATTCTAGGAGTTGTTAAGCGCTGCCGACTTGGTTTCCACTCCGATCAAACCTGCATAGGATTTCCTAGGAACGTCTGGTGAATTTGAACCGCCTGAGAAATAATCTAGAGGAAAAACACCTTAGGGAAACATCGTGGAGGAAAGATGTAGATGTTTACTGTTGAACCTGAGTCCTTTGGACATTTCATAGCAGGATCTTTCTCAAAAAAGCCCACGCCTGGACCACACCTGTCCATTTAGAAATGGGTAGCCACCATGTTGGCTGCCATTTGGAGAGGCGATGCAGAAGAAACTTGTCTTCAGGACTCCTGAAGAATGAAGCATCTCTGCAGAGATGAGAGATGGAGGGAGAGAGGGAACATGATGGTGTCCGAGTCTCTGGATCCCATTTTCCCCTGAGGCCTGACTGTAGTCTTGTCCTTGGTTTCTTTCAGACAGTCACTTCTCTCCCTGTCCCCACCCCTACCAACCTGGTATTCTTATAAAAAAAAATTCTCCTTGTATTCTGGGATAGTTCGAGTCAGTTTGTTACTTTTAAGTAATAATATTAGTAAGAGGTATGGCCAGGGTGGTGATACTTCATCTGATTTACTTTGGACATGTTGTCAGGAGGGGAAGTCCTTGGAGAAGGACAGAATGCTTAGGGAAGTAGAGGCTCAGTGATAATTTTATAGGATAAACCATGACTAGTAACAAGGTTTGGATTTACCAATACAGATCCAATCCAAAGAGCAAAGTCCAATCAGAACATTGGCTTCTGAGCTGATCTAGAGGGCCAATTAAATTCAAGGACAGTGAATCAGCTCAGAAGTAATGGCCACTGTTTTTTGGGATTCCAGAGAAAGTCATAATAGATTTTCTGGGAGGCCACAGGATGATCGTAGAGGCTCATTATGAAGGCATTTAAAGAAAATGTGAAAAGTGCATTGAAGAGAAAAGAGCCAGGAAGTTTGTGCCAAGGAATTGTTTTCCATCATGACAGCGTACCTACCTGCTCATTCTTTAAGGGTGGCAAGGACAGTCCTTATAAGAATTTCATTGGGAAACCTTACCCTAGCCACCCTACAGCCCTGATCTTAACCTTTCAGACTTCTTAATCCCAAACTTTAAAGAAAATTGGAAAAGAACACAATTTAAGACCGTCGAGGATGCAGAATTCTTCAGGGACAGATTTGTTTGTTCTTTGGTACTTTCAGTCTTCTCCTCCGACACCATATGGCATAATAAGTCTGACTCAGAATGGCCAATACAGGTCCATTTCAGCCCACTAATGCCTGGGATATTCATCTTTATGTGTTCTGTTCCATTTCTGACAACTTCCAATATTCCTAGATTCATCCTTCATAGAGTCCACATTCCAGCTCTTAATGAATGCTTGCCATCGTTTCTTCTCACTTTGAGTTGTGCCTCATCAGCAAACGAAGGTCTCAAAAGCGTTGCTGAACTCACGATGTTAAGGTCAACTGTGCTATCAGGAGGCAGCTCTTGCCCAGTCATATGTTGAGTGCCTTCCAAGCTGAAGGGCTCATCTTCCAGCCCTATAGCTGACAATGTTCCACTGCTATTCGTAAAGTTTTCAATAACTAATCATTCAAAAGTGGCCCTTCCTTCCTTCTGCCTAGACAGTCTTAGTCTGGTAGCTCTGCTGACACCTGTCCATCCTGGGTGACTCTGCTAGCGGCAACACACCGGACGACAAACTGACATAGGAGCAGTAGCACATTTTGTATTTTCATTTAGTAAAGGTTTCTATTGCTTTTGTAGAACTAGTTCTTCCTTGCCTTTATATATAAGGCTGCTATAAGCTGGAGCCCACTCTGTGGTACCACGCCAGGTTCCCCAGAGAAACTGAATCTGGAGACACTTGGACTCTCCTAATCTGCAGGGCATGTCAGCTGACTGGACAGTCAGGTAGGAGTTCATGTTGCAGTTTGGGGTCTGAAATCTGTATGGTAGGTTGGAAAGTTGGCAATATTTCTATATTGCAGTCTTGAAGCCAAATTCCTTCTTCTCCCAGAAACCTGTTTTTGCCATATTATCAAAGATATTCAGACGGACTCTAAAATTTCATCACATCTACAAAATGCATTCACAACAACATCTAGACTAGTATTTGGCCAAACAACTGGTTATCGTAGCCTAACTAAGAGGATACATAAAATAAACCCTCACCGTGACCTTATTTGGCAAAAAGAACTTTTAGATATAAGTAAGTGAAGGGCCTCAAGATGAGGAAGGTGTCCTGGATTAACTGGCTGGGCCCAAACTCCAGTGACAAGTGTCCTGATTAAAGCAAACACAGGAGGAGAGACACACAGGTAGAGAGGCCCCGTGAAGGCCAAGGCAGACATTGAAATAATCCATCTACAAATCATCAGATTTCCCCTCAGAGCACCCAGAAAGACCCAACCCTGATTTCAGACTTCTTATCCCAGGAAGTATACGACAATACATTTCTGTTGTTTTAAACCAGCCCCCAGGCAACTGATGGAGTTTACAATCTGAGGACACTCCGAAAGTGATTTCTGGCCCAGGATAAGTACAGAAATTGACAGTATACGCCTACAAAGCGATTTCACGTGGGATGAATCTAATTCTCAACAATAAGGATTTGTATTTGGTAGGAGTCTTCTCAATTCTTTTTCTACCAATTTTTATTGTATTTTACAAAAGTCTCCATCCATGGCAGATTAGCAGAAGTACTCTAAAACATAAACTCAACCTGCTTTAGTGTTTAAGAGAAATTTAGAGAGGACTTAGATCCATGCCTTTAAATCGCTATTCTCCTAGATGTTCTAATTGCTTTCGTGGCTTTTTTTTTTTTTTAATCAAAACATCTTTATTAATTATTCTGAAAAAGAAAGAATACAACTTCTAGAACCGGGAAGGTAGCAGTAGTGGCAGTAATGATATTTTGTCTCTTTACAGCCCTCTACCCCCAAACAAAACAGCATCTAAAACAAGTGCCAAAGCATGTCCATGAACTCTGGATTGTTTCATGACATGTTGACAGAATACATTCAGATGATTCTGTAACATGTGGTCCACTCTACACAGCTGACCCTGTGGCTTTCTCACTGTCCCTGACAGCCGCCAAACAAGTGGAGGCCAGAAGTGTTGGCCCAGAGGAAATCTGGCCTGCATATTCAGCAACACAATTTCTAAGAAATCTAAATAGGACTATTAGCAACTAAGATGTTGAGAATTTGGAGCGAGCAGGGAGGGACCAATAAATAGCACACAACTTCCCTGCCTGAGCTTTGAACCAACTGACAAGTAAGACAAAAGTGCCAGCAGACATAGGTACAGAACACAACCTTTGTATCGGGCAAGGCTCAGTTGAAGGCTGTCTCTAATATGAGAGAGTCCAGTGGGCTTTCTGGAGTCCTGGTGGAGCACTGTAAGATAATCTCTGGAGTACCAATAGCAAGGGTCACGATTCAGACTCACCAGCCACTTCTCGGACACCCTATATAGGGTTGCTATGAGTCGGAACCGACTGCACAGCACACAGCCACCACCCAAGCGTTGCCCTGCATCTACCATATTTAGAAGGCAACCCAATGTCCCGTCTCAGGCAGAATTATATTCCCTGAACTGAGTCAAAATTTCCACAGAATCCATGGTATCGACCTGGAGGGAGACACAGAGATCTGGTTACCTTTAAGAGCTGTGTATCTGAGCTAGCACTGCTGTGGGTCCAGCTACGTAGGGCTTAAGTTACGGGAGGCCTTTATTTCCAAGTGTCAAACTTCTATTGAAACCCTTTCAATATCCACTTGTCCCTTTGGACGCCCATGTCTAGGTAACCCTAAGAGCAAATCAAGGGTGTAAACTATTAACCACAGTCTCCGTAACAGGCACGCTGCACCCTGGGCCACAGTGGGGGGCCCACTGTCCTTGTTAAAGAATTGCTGAGGATCTGACCTCTGCCTCCAGGCCTGGTGCTCCCTCCTACCTACCTGGCTTCTCCCAGAAACTTCATTACAGGCACTAGGACTTGGTTATAGTCCCATTTTTTGCTAAATTCGTCTCCATGGAGTCTCTGCGCTTTCTGTGGTCCTTAACCCCATTCAAACTCAAAAGAGTTTTGATGTTTTAAATGTGGCCAAGAGGAGAGGGAGGGGTTAGAAAAGAGGAAAATGAAGGGCTAGAAAAGGGTCATGTGCCCACCTTGGATTGCTCAGAGCACCTTTTGGAAAGCAGTCAGATGTAGAAGCTACTGGAACATTTCAGGGGGGATTTCATGCAGAAGTTTGCTGCCTAGAACCAGCATTGTTGTGACACTACAAAGAATGGACACTTACGAGGTGTGGAAATGGCTTTAGCCTAAGTACTGACCCTCCTAATACAAGCAGTGTTGGAACAGAGGCAATGGAGAAGCATAGGGGACAGAGGGGAGGACGGGGGGGGGGGGGAGCAGGCAGAAGTCAGTAGGGCGCAGCAGCCAGGCTGTAGGGCAGGTTAGACGGTCGAGCTGGAGTCGTCAGTCTGAAAACGAAGCACAGGGTGTGGGCACTAAATGGGAGAGTAGCTTAGCTGACTAGTATGTGTCTCAAAGGTTCACTTTTTTTTTTTTCTTAAATGTTTTATTGTGAATTATGTGATAGTTTACATGGGAGAACATTAGTTTTACATTCATTCTATCGTATATCGTCTCATTGCCATGGTTATAATCCCCTCCATGCAATCCTTCCCCCGTACCCCCCAAGTCTTCAGCACACAGTCGCTCTCCCTCTCTGGATCTAAAGTCTCCAGCTGCTCCATCGCTCCATGTCATCATCAATGCCTCCATTTCAGGCATCACTGCTTCTCTGGGTAGGGTCCCGCTCTCTGCTCTTCTCCTCAAGGGTTCACTTTTATGACTGATTTTCAGATAAGAAGTGTGGGGCCTGAGAATCCAAAGTATGCATCCTCCTGATCTCGACAAAGAATCCCAGAATCGCTGCAGTAAACAGGGCCTAAAAAGGTCAACAGTGTCTGGTTTCCTTGCGCACTTTACACACATCTCCAGCACACACTGGTCAGAAGAGAGGAATCTGTACATTTGTTGCCTCTGGGATCAACACAAAGGAGGCTCATTAGCACTCTGGCGATTACACAACACCTACTCACGATTCAGCCCATTTTAGGCAAGACCTACATTGTTATCCAAGTTTCACAAACACTCCCCTCAGTGAAGCTATGGTCTCCTTCCTGGGGACCTTCGCAGTCCTGCCTTCACCACTATTTAATGCAATTACTGAGGGGGCCACTCCTCTAAGGACACTCCCTTCCAGAGAATACTCCGAGGGCTGTTCCCTGTGGTCCAGAGAGGCTGCAAAGCCACCATCTGGGCTCATTCTTCTTGTACTTCTCACCAGCAGCAGGCCAGGTAACAGAAGAAATGCCAGCCGAGTCTTCTCCCCAGCATCCCACTGTAGCCTCCAGGCAGACCCTCCCAGGTAACCCCAGGTCTCTTCTCCAGAGGCATTCATGGGATTGCCAAAAGAAAAAAACTAGAAGCCACTTCAACACCTAAGTAATAAAGGACAGCTCAGACTATCATTTATTTATAGATTTTCTTTATTGCTATGTACTTGTTTGACTCCGTTATAATGAATTAAATGATAATGCAGAGGCTAAAAAGACTGAAGTCAACCAATATGTGCTAACTGAAAGCCTCTCCCAGATTAATTAAGGGAAAATTATCAGGCTAATAAACATGCCTACTACGCTACTAGGCATGTGCATGTGTGTGAGTCTGGTGAGTTTGTATACCTGTGACTATATGTATGCATACATGTGTGTGAGACTGTATATGTGTATGAGTGTAAATGGGTAAGTATGCATGTGTTTGTATGTGTGTATCTGTGTGTGCATGTGAATTGTAAGTATATATGTGTGTATTGTGTGGGTTACGTGTATGTTGTGAGACTATATAAGTATGCGGGTATGCGTATATAAGTATGCATAAGTATGCGGGTATGCATATGTATGTATGTGTGTGTGCATGTCTGTGTTTACACGCACAGGACACAGCACGGAAAGAGAGTTGTGGAAGGAACAAAAACAGGACACTCACTCAGACTTTTTAAATATTTGGATCACACTTGACTTTAATACATAGATTTTTCAAATACGGAGTCCTGGCACGGCACTGTGAGTTAATGTGCCAGACTGCAAAGCCGTTTGAACTGCAATGTCGGCAGTTCCAGCTCACCAGCTGCTCCTTGGAAACCCTATAGACGGTCACTATGGGTTGGAATCAACTCGAAATCCCTTAAGAACAACAACAGGACCCAGATAACGCGACTTCCTGTGACTAAAGCCCACAGATGACAACCCAGAAACCAGAAAGCACATTCTCCCTTATATAGCTATTGAGGGAAAGATGAGCTCCAGCGGCAGAGGGCCCTTGTCAAGGGAGGCCAGTGAACCCAGACATCCTAGGCATGTATGACTACACGGACGGAGGAACATGGCAGATAGAAGCCCTTCCTATGTTGTGTTGTGTGATCTATCAGGACACAGGTCCTTGGGCAGGGGGCTTACTGTGCTTTCGGGAGCAGGGCTGGAGGTAGGGGCAATAGCAGGGGTGGATCATCCAGAAATTAAGCAGGGCGTGAACACATCGCATCTCTCAGGACCTTTCCAGCCCAAAGACTCCAGAAGCAAACCCACTGACATCGGATGTCTTCTGGCTCACAGTCACTTTGTTTAGAGTTTCTGAGGCTGGCACATCTTTACAGAAGCAAAAGGCCTCATCTTTCTCCCACAGAGCAGCTGGTGAGTTTGAGCTGTCAACCTTGCAGCTAGCAGTCCGGTGCTTATCCTACAGCGCTACCAGGGCTCCTTAGGTGTGTATTGTTGTTGTTGTTGTTGTCGTTAAGTGCCGTCAAGTCAATTCCAACTCATAAGCAACTCTGTATAGGGTTTCCGAGGTTTTAAATCTTCTTCAGGAACAGAAAGCCTCATCTTTCTCCTGAGGAGCGGCTAGCAGGCTTGAACCACCGACCTTGTGGTTTGAAGTCCAATGCTTATTTCATGGAACCACTGAATGTCACACACAAGGGATTGGGGAAACCGGTGCTACAACCACCTTCTAGGCCAAACCAAGTTACTACCAAAATGGGTTTTCCGTTTTAGCAAATCCACTTTGAGCCGCAAAGGCCCCAGTAGAAATGCTATGTCCAATGAGAGTGCACGCTCTTCCATTAGATGGCACCTACACTCACCGCTGTACTTCAGTGCTGTTGGTTCTAGATTTGTGAGATGCCTAGAATCCTTCGAAACTGTCTCCTCCTCTCCACCGCCTTGATGGAAGGATGTGCAGGGAGAAACTTGAGGTGGAACACAGGCTCCCTACTTTTAACTTGGGTCCTGTCACCCAGGCTTTAATTGACCTTGTTCCCCAGTCCTGAGAAGCTGGGCAGCTGTCTGGTGTTAGCCCCTCACCGCTTGTCCTTCCAGGCACTAAAGCCCTGTTTCCAGAGAGCTATTGCTCCCACCCTGTGACCTGTCCTGTCCCTTTGCCCTTTGGACAGTCATTCCTTCAACTGTCACCAACATGCCAACAATTCCCTAATCCCACTCATTTTTTCAAACGTATTTGCTAGGCACGAACTCAAAATGTGAAGTTCTGGTGTGTTTTGTTGGACTGCAAAGTTGGTTGAAATCGCAAGGTTGATGGTTCAAGCTCACCAGTCGCTCCTAGAAAACCCTATACCGGGTCGCTATGGGTTGGAACCGACTTGACAGCACTTAACAACATCAACAACAACTCTAAATGTAGAGGACACAGAAATGGGCAACAGGAATCAATGCAATAAGTATTTGTTAACATCCCTAATATGTGTCTACAAATATGCTTGAAGGCGCCGTGGTGGCATAGTGGGTTACGAGTTGGGTTGCTAACCACAGGTCAGCAATTTCAGTCCACTGGCTGCTCCATGGGAGAAAAAGATGAAGCTTTCTGCTCCTGTAAACATTTGCAGCCTCGGAAACCCTGGTACACAACGCCTACCACCAGTATGTTTTAGAGGCTGAAGAAGACACCATCATTACCATTGGGGAGCCGTAGACTGTTGGGGCAGAGACAAAAATCAAAGAATTACAGGTCATTAATAGGATTCCCAGAGTGCTGTGGGACTATTAGGTAGGAACTCCCCAGCCTAAGGAGTCAGGACACATAGACGGCTGTCCTTCTGCATTCGACAGCCACTGAAACAGACCTCCTTCCTCTCCGGGCATCCTGTTCACAGCTGTGGGCTACAGGATTCCTGGAGGAGAAGTGTCTTTAAGATCACCTGGCCAAACCTTACATCCTACCTGAATTTTCTTTAGAGGGCCGATGACCTTAGAGGTCCAGTCTTTGCTTAAGTCTACTTAGTACTATCCAGTTCAGATTCCTATCCCACCTCAAGGCACTCTTCAAAATGTAGAACAGCTCTGACAGAAAGATTTTATTTCAGGGTTATGAAAAGCAACTCCATCTTTAGACTTTATTAATCTCAGGTCATGTTTTTAGTATCTCAATAGGTGAGTTAAAGTGACATCACAATGATTGTTCTTCATTCTCAGTGACCAGAGAGAAGCTTTCAAAAGGCTCGTAGAATGAAAAGAGAACTAAGCCCAGAAAAGGGGACTGGAGGTCTTGGGGAGACAGCTCTACCCCCATCAATAGAAAGTGCTCCAGGATCTCCCACGACCTGCAAGAACTGCTAGAAGACTGTCCTTTCAAGTCCAAGAGCTCTACGAAGGAGAACACAGGATGGACCCACTGCCGAAGAACCAGACCTTAAGCTCGGAGTTTATTATCTTGGGCTTTGGGAACCTGCCAAACCTGCAGAGCCTCTTCTTTGGACTCTTCCTAATCGTGCACCTTATCACCCTAGCAGGCCACACAACTATTGTGCTCATCACCTTCATTGACTCCTGCCTGCAGACTCCCATGTATTTTTTCCTTCGTAACTTGTCCACCATTGAGATTTGCTATATATTGGTTATTGTCCCCAACATGTTGGCTAATTTCTTGTCCAAGAACCAACGGATGCCCTTCCTGGGCTGTGCCCTGCAAATGCTCCTCTTCATTGCCCTGGGTGGGGCAGAGTGTTTTCTTCTAGCCGTGATGGCCTACGACCGATTCGTGGCTATCTGCAACCCCTTGCGCTACCCGCTCATCATCACCCGAGCCCTCTGTCTGCAGATGCTGGTGCTGGCGTGTGTCAGCGGCTTTGCACTCTCACTCGCTCTCACTACACTGATCTTCCTCCTGCCCTTTTGCCGGTCTCACCAGATCAATCATTTTTTCTGTGACATTCCTGCTGTGTTATTCCTGGCCTGCTCTGACACCCGAGCCAATGAGATTGCCGTCTTTCTTGTGTGTATGCTCATCCTGCTGATTCCCTTCCTGCTGATCCTGCTCTCTTATGGAGTGATTATTGCTGCCATCCTCAGAATCCACTCAGCTGAGGGCAGAAGCAAAGCCTTCTCCACCTGTGCTGGGCATTTACTGGTCTCTCTTCTACACTACGGCTGTGCGATATTCATCTACAGCCGCCCTAAATCATGCTACAATCCAGACCAGGACAAAGTGGTGTCCTTAATCTACACCAATATAACTCCTATGCTCTATCCAATGATCTATAGTCTGAGGAACCAGGAAGTCAAGGGTGCCCTCAGAAGACTCCTGGAGAGTCACAACCGGATGAAGTGACAGCATCAGAAATCACCTATGGTCAGAGAGCTGGAATGAGCCATTCTGGGGTGTTTGTAGGTGTTTTCCTATCCCCTCACAGATAATGCCATCCATGCATTATGTGGATCAGTGTGCCAGAGTCACAGACACTGACAGGAAGCAGGCCACGAGATGACCCAAATGAATGCCGTGTCATCCACTCCTCTGACCAAAGAACCAGCAGGCGTGGAAATATAGGGAGCGTCCCAAGTCCCAACTAGATGCTGCTTCAGTGTTCCTGTCTCCATAGCTGGTCTACAGGCTCCTTGAAGGCAAGAACTGTGATTTCATGCTCTCACCCCAGCACCTGTTGTTGTTAAGTGCTGTCGAGTTGGTTCCAACTCATGGTGACCCTATGTAGAGCTTCCAAGGAGCAGCTGGTAGATTTGAACTGTTGACCTTGCAGTTGGCAGCGCAATGTTTGTGCTACAGCACCACAGCGGGACTCTTGGCACATAGTAGATGCCCAATAAATGTTCATTGAATTGAACTGTGACTCTCCATGAGTTCTGGCTTAGGAATCTCTTCAGACTCCACTTACTAATGGAATGAAAGCTTTTAAGAGTTTGCCTCTCAGATTTGCAGACTTGTATCAGGTGTCATAATCACAAGAAGCCATTTCCTGACCCCACTCCCATCCTAAAAGCTGGGCTAAATGCCATGGACCTCTGCGTTTCTCTGCATCACAGCAATTGTTGTTGTTGTTAAGTGCCGTCGACTCGGTTCCCACTCACAATGACCCTGTAAAGGTTTTCTGAGGAGCAACTCGTAAGTCTTTTCTTAAATGAGTGAATGAGCACCTCGTGTGTCGCAGCACGGTGCTTGCCACAGAGGATACAGAAAAGTGTAAGAGAATGGCCCCTGCCCTCAAGAAACTCACACATTAGCCTGGATGATAAAGCATGAAACCAATTCATTGTCATACAGCGTATTACACCCTATTCATTCCAGGTGGTTGGTGTGGGTTGTGTGCGTTAGAGTTGGTTCTGATTCATATCGACCCCTGTGTAGGGAGGGTTTCGTGTGGGAGCAGAAAGCCCCCTCTTTCTCCCTTAGAGTGTCTGGTAGATTCAGACCTGCTGACCTTGTTTGTTGTTGTTATTAAGTGCCATCGAGTCGGTTCCGACCCATAGCGACCCTGTACAGGGTTTCCGAGGGTGTAAATCTTTACGGGAGTAGAAAGCCTCTTCTTTCTCCCGCGGAGCGGCTGGTAGTTTAGAACCACTGACCTTAAGGTTCGCAGCCTGATTCGTAACCACTACGCTACCAGAGCTATCCATTCATAGGAAGAGACAATCATCCCCATCATCAAATCAATTTCTAGGTGTGTGAGCGCTAAATGGGGCTAAAAGAAGGAGACCTAGGTTCTTGCTGGGCTCTTCATTGGGAAATTAAAACCCAGTACTGCCTTCCTCTGGACTTCATGTTCAGTCAAGCATACATTTCCTTATGACTTGAGAAAAAATGCTAATTGAGGCATGAAGACAAACACTAAGAGGTTATTCTCAACCTTGCCTGCTCGTCTCTTGCTGCGGTCATAGTGCCTAGGTGAACACCCACCTTCCTCCTCCTAGGTGGGAGTGTTGGGTCCTGGAGGACACAAGCATGTCTCTCGTGGCCACCTAGTGCCTGGCCCTGCCTGTTTTTTAATCAGTGCTCAGGCCAGGCCTGGCACGTCTCTGAGTGAAGATGGAGTCAGAGAAGAATTCACTATAGGGGCTGTCTGGGAGCTCACAGAATAGTGTGGGGAAACAGACAAATGAATTCCTTGGGACAGTGCAGTGTTATGCCCAAAGATGGACCCAGATTTCTAATCCATGCCCCCTGCAACTGTGGTGAGGATTCCCTGAGATGACGTGTGGCCAGTGGCACGTGGCCCAGTACCTGGCATGCAGGGTCCAAAAGCGACGGCAGTGAGGGGCCGCACACCTCTGCCTGAAGCTTTGCCCTCATTCCTCAGGCCGCGCTTCTCCCCTGTGCCCGCAGCGCCAGGCCGAAGGCTAGTGGGGGTGGGGGCGGGAGGTGGGGGCTCTTCATGAGCATCATGAGATCCCTGCAGGGATCCTTGCAGGAAACTCAGAGGAAGATTCCAGATCAATCATCTGGAAAGAAAGCAGGGATGGAGAGGTAACAGCTAAATCAGACAAATGAATTCCAAATGGCTCCATACAATAAGCGTTGGACTGCGAACCACAAGGTTCACAGTTCGAGCCCATCAGCTGCTCTGCAGGAGAAAAATGAAGCTCCACCAAAGGCGTGGTAAAGGAGTTGCCCAAGAGGAGCTCTGAGAGGTGGTCAGCGAAACCTGTTCCTGAAAAAGTTGCGATGAAGCCAAAAAAGGCAGCTGGAAAGGATAAATCCGCAGACACAAAGTGCAAACAAAAGGGGAAAGGGTAGCACAGGGGAAGCAGGCTGAAGTGGGTAACCAAGACCCTAAAGAAGATGGTCCTGCCGGAAATGGAGAAACTGAGGCAGCAGGAGAGAAAGAAACCAAGTCAGAGGAATGTTTGTCTCCCGTGGCGTATCAGTGGGACCTCTACTCTAGCTCTCTTCTTGTACCATCCAGGTGAAGATTTTTATCAACTAGTTTGCACATTTTCTAGTAGCTCTAGAAACATTTTGTAAATGGAGGAAATCCCACTTCATCCCATTTTTTTAATGTCAATCCTTTTTCTTAGAGGTGAAGTCATTTCCTAGTTGTTTATTTTTTGGTACAACCAGAAGATAGTGGCATGCTGACTGGTGGGAGGTTTGGACTATCTTGGGTGTCAACTTAACACCCATTGGCGTGCCGGGGGAGTTTTATATTCCATAATACAGAGCACACTTACTGGCAATCCGGGGACCACAGCCATGTATTTGCAGGGCTTGAACATTGTAAATTCTGTTTCCATGCTGTTTTTCAGTAGAATTGTTTCACTCATCTTGGCTCTGCCTGTCAGAACTGTGTGTGTTCTGTGATATTTTTGGTAGTGGTAGACCCGTTTTCCTCATGACATTGTTACATGCTGTGAAACGTTGCAAATTTCAGTGTGTAGTGTGTGTGACATTAAGTTGGGAATTAGTAGGAATTGTTGTTGTTAAGTGCCGCTGAGTCTATTCAGACCCATAGCAACCCTGTGTAGGGTTTCCGAGGAGCAGCTGGTGAGCTTGAACCACTGACCTTGCAGTTCAAACGGCTTTACAGTCTGGCGCATTAACCCACAGTGCCACACCAGGACTATCAAAAATTCAAGCTATTGGTACTTGAAATTTTTGGCACAAAGAAAAATTTGTCTCCAAACGTAAAGCTGGAA
>NW_006408937.1:40209-42156 GCF_000296735.1 Chrysochloris asiatica | reverse complement strand
GATTTCTGGTATACACAGTAAGAGGTGCATGCTCTTAGATTTCTGGTATACACAGTAAGAGGTGCATGCAAATTGTTCTCTGTACTGATCCTTAAGCACTATGTAAGAAACAGAAAACCCTTCCCATATTTGTCATGTGTCCAAACTTGTCTCCTCCCTGAAGACAGGTTGAAATGCCTTTGATGGCAGGAATCTTTGATGATTGGATTGTTGCCTAAAAGGTAACTTTTAGGGTCTCAGGGTGCTGGTGCCATTTTTAACTAGGTCCCTGCCCTGAGAGTGCTGCATGGCCTCTCGCGCATTGTTGACGGGTTTGCTGGCATCCCAGGAGTCCCAGTCCGGACACAGGCCTGCAGAGAGGGGAGAGCTGTGAGCCCTTAGGCCTCAGGACCCCACTCCAGAGCAGGCACCAGGAGGGTGTGACCCCCACCCCGCCTCACTGGGGGCACAGCTATCAACCAGGGCGCCTAGGGCATGGCCGCTCTGCCAGTCCCGACTGAAGTTGGTGATGGGCAGCTGCGGCAGCTTGTTCTGGATCCAGCCTAGGAGCCTCTGCTTGGGCATCTGCTTCTTGGCCTCCTCGTCCTCCTCCTCGTCCCACATGGGCATGGAGATGGAGTAGTGCAGGATCAGGGTCCAGATGAGGCCCAGGATCAGCTTCAGGTTCCCGTCCACGATGGCCTTACTGTCTGTAAGGAGCAGGAGTGGCAGCCCCGGGTCGGGGGGTCAGACACTGGCAGGCCAGGGGGCTCCCAGGGCCCAGGGTGGAGAGAAAGTCCACGCCCATCGGGGCTGGGGGTGGGGGTGTGGACTGGCCCATCCTCTCAGAGCCCCGGAGTGTGTGTGTGTGCAGAGGAATACGGAGGTGAAGAGGGGACACCCCTCCCTCCACACAGAATGACAATACAGTACAGCCGAGGGCCCACAGACAGGGCCAAGGAGGGTCCAGACAGGCGGCTCTGGAGGGTGAGGGCATGGAGGCTGTGAAGCTGCCCACGCAGGGCAGCCACCCACCTCCAGGGGCCTGCGGGATCCGAACCCAGAGACCTGCATTGGTAGGCGCGGTGGTGGGGACAGGCACAGAGGAACGGGAGAGCTCAGTGGATGGTTGGGAAATCCCATTGTTGTCCCGGGGTGGGGTGGGGTGGGGGTGGGGCTCGGGACAGGGGAAGTGGAGCTGTTGGGCAAGGACCCCTTGGGTGCTGGGGCGTGGGGTCCCCTGCAGAGCTGAGCTGAGCTGAAGGCTGGGGCAAGGGGTGGGGCCGAGAGCAGGGAGGAACCAGCGGGTGGGCGGCCGGGACCTGACTCACTGGGGCCCCGTTGGGTGACTGATGGGCATCAGGCCACGGGGAGACCGCCCTCGCCCCAGCTGGAGATGGACACGGCCCTGTGAGCTACAAGGCCCGGGAAGGGGTGGTCTCTGAATGGTCGTCGGCCATCAGAGGCCATGGGTGGGGCTCTCCACGTCCAGCGGCCTTAGCAGAGCCCAGCTGGGCCACACCCCTCCCACCCCCCTTCGCCACCTAACGGGTCGCTGGGCCATAGGCGACAGCCCTGCTCACCACAGGGGAAGTGGTTAGCGCGCTGCCTCCTCCACCCTGGGCGGGCAGCCTGCACCCTTTTCACCATGGCAACTGCTCACTTCCCCCCTGTCTGTAGAGGTGGGGGTGTGAGCATGCTAAGAGGTGGTCTTTGGAATCCCCTTTGGATGATAAAGGCCCATATTGAGAGGAAAAATGGGTTAACTGAGTCAGCTGGGCCAGGTGAGTGGTGGTTAGGGAGGTGAGAAGGGGTTGGATAGATAGATGATGCCAACCCGGCTGAAGTTGGTTCGATTCATAGCAACGCTAAGCACCAGAGAAGGCAACATTACCTGTGATGTGCTTCTCCAGGGACCGATCCCTCCACAGAAGGGTAAGACTGAGGAATTCGCACTGACCGCCTAAG